>NW_017672181.1:152756-158250 GCF_001879085.1 Nicotiana attenuata
TAATTCACTTTTAATGGCCTCTTTCCAAAAATTAGCATCTATTGACCTCATTGCTTCATTGTATGTCTTAGGGTCTTCTTCTATTAAATAGATTGACACTAATTCATCACTCAAAATATCAAGATCAATATTTTCACTCAAAAAAGTGGTAATAAAGTCAGGACCAAAACTAGCTTCAATTTTACGCCTCTTACTTCTTCTAAGTTTATTTTCATGCTCATTAGCAGTAACACTAGAAGAAGGTACAATATGAGAGTTAATAGACATAGATGTAGAAGCATTATTCGGCACATCACTAGGCACATTATTTTTCAATGGAAAAACATGCTCAAAAAATTCTGCATCTCTGGATTCACAAATAAAACTATCATTTAAAGACATAAATTTATATGCAGCACTATTTTGAGCATAACCAATGAAAATAGCATCAAAAGTTTTGGGTCCAATAGTTAATTGTTTAAAATCAGGTAGACCAACCTTAGCCAAACACCTCCACACTTTTAAAAACTTTAAGTTAGGGGCAAACCCTTTCCATAACTCATATGGAGTTTTATCTAACTTCTTATGAGGAACTTTATTAAGAACATAGCATACAAATAAAACAGCTTCCCCCCACATATTATCAGATAAACCCGAACTCAAAAGCATAGAATTCATCATTTCCTTAAGGGTTCTATTTTTCCGTTCGGCTACACCATTTTTTTGGGGAGTATAGGGAGCACTAACCTCGTGTATAATGCCTTTTTTCTCACAAAAGGCTTCTAGAGTATTAGTAATATATTCACCACCCCTGTCAGACCTAAGTCTCTTGATTTTTCTGTCTAATTGATTTTCTACTTTTGCCTTGTATTTTAAAAACATGCTTTCAGACTCATCTTTTGACTTAAGAAGATATACCTTAGTGTATCTAGAAAAGTCATCTACAAAGGTGATGTTGTATTTCTTTCCACCTTTACTAACAGTGTTCTTGAAATCTGCTAAGTCTGAATGTACTAGTTCAAGCAATTCTGTTTTTCTGCTAGTTACATTCTTAAAGGACTTTTTGGTATATTTTGCTTCTACACAAACTGGACACTTAGAAAAATTATCAACATTAACTGCATGAATTAATTCCATTTTTCTAAGTGTTTTAATAGAAGCAATATTAACATGACCTAGTCTACCATGCCACAAATCAATAGACTCAGCAATATAAGCAGAATTGAACGTACTAGCATTATTAGTAATCTCTTGAGCTCTGTTCAGCACAAATAAACCCCCACTACGGTAACCCTTCCCAACAAAGTCTCCCCCACGAGAAATAACAACTTTATCAGATTCAAAAACAAGTTTAAGACCTACCTTATTGAGAAGCGCACCAGAAAATAAGTTTCTACGAAGGGAGGGTACATAGAGAACATTGTTCAAAGCTAAAGTTTTTTCAGAAGTTAATTTAAGAAGAGTTTTTCCTTTACCCATAACTCCAGCTGTAGTGGAGTTACCCATATAGACACACTCTCCATCAGCAGATTCCTCAAAGTCGTGAAACAGCTCTTTGTTGGCGCAAAGATGCCTTGAAGTGCCTGTGTCCAGTATCCAGTCAGTCTTGTTAGCCACCATGTTTGCCTCAACAACCACAGCAGCAATGATATCACCACCCTCAGTAAGGTTGGCTTGGACTGGAGCTTTTCCTCCATTCTTTGAGCTTTGTCCTTGTCTCTGGTTGCACTGAAAAGCCTTGTGACCAATTTTGCCGCAGACATAGCAAGGTCCTTTCGACTTTTGAACATGGCCCTCCGGCTTATTGAAGTAATTCTGCTTCTTCACATGTCCTTTCTTCTGTTTTCCTTTAAACCTGTCTTTCACAAAAGTACTAGAAGATTCCACAAGGTTAGCTTTAGAAGAATTAAGAGAGAGAGATTTCATCTTATCCTTAAGCCGTTCGGACTCCTCATCTTTGAGACGGTTTGCTTCCTCAGTCCTCATGTGACTGATTAGTTCTTGAAGAGTTAAGTTTTTCTTTTTGTGTTTTAGTTGATTCCTGTAATCACTCCAGGAAGGTGGAAACTTTTCAAGTAGAACATTAGCCTGAAGAACATCACACATCTCCATGCCCTCGTTCAAAACATCAGCAGTCAAGTTCTCATACTCGTGAACCTGTTCCATAATTGGCTTATCATCAACCATTTGAAACTTAATTCACTTTCCAACGACATACTTCTTTTTTCCGCGTCATCAGCATCATATTTCTTCTCCAATCCGTTCCATATGACTTTAGCAGATTTAAAATTTATAAACAAATCAAAGAGAGGGTTAGTCATATGGTTAAGCAGATACCCTCTCACTGTTTTATTATCCTTTTCAAATTTCTTCTTAGCAGCATCATCAACAACAATAATATCAGCAGTATTAGAACTATCAACAACAATATTAGCAGGAGGATTGCTAAACAAAATATAATCAACTTCTAATTGTTTAAAGAAAATTAAAAGTTTCTGGGACCAACGCTTATAATTGTTTCCATCTAATGGCTCAAGCTTTGAGAGATCAGGAAGTGTTTTGTTGAAAATGGTGGCCATGAATCAATATTATATGTAAAATCGCTTTCAAATTGTAAGGGAAATGAGTAGATAATATTGACTAAGAACAAGAAGGAAAGAAGAACAACTTATCAAAAATACTGTGTCGTGGCAAGCCATTGCCTTGAAAGCGATTTCGGCCCGACTAGGTGCAAATTGTCAAGACCGGTCGCTTCCCAAGGTTCCACAGCACCTCCAAACACGTGATTCGTGGCTGGAAGTTTAGAATTTGCACAAAACAGTTGCCCAGAAAGAAGAGAAGATGAAGGTATTTTATGTGTTGGATAATTCACAAAGAAGACTAGGAAGAAAGTAATGGTTAGCTAGATGAATTCTTGGTTAAGAATTGAGTGAATATGATGGTTAATGATCATCTTATTTATAATCAATTAGGGAGGTTGCATGTATGACAAGTGTGGAGAGTCTTTTAATACTTGTCCAAATATATAGTCCACTTGTCTTCAATATTAACAAGTGTACCTAATCTTCCATGCATGAAGACACATGGTAGATTTATATATATAGCCACTTGCCAAAGTCATTCAACTCTTGGCTTTAAGGCTTCATGCAAAAAGCCACTTGGAAATATGTCAAAGCCATTCAACACTTGGCTTTAAGGCTTCATGCAAGAGGCCACTTGGAAATAAATAAAAAACTCATGGCTATTGGTTGTAAATGGAATTTCAAAAAGAAATTTTTGACTTTGCATTATGAATAATCCCAACAGTACTTACTGTATTTATCACTCGTAACTATACTTTTAGAAAATTACGATTATTTTTTGAATTTTATAGCACATCCACATGCAATACTGAAATAAAAGATCAATTCTTTTTAACTGAAACACAAGAGCAACAAGCTCTTGTAGCTTTGTTGGTTAGAGTGCTTTATTAATAAGTGAAGGTCTTGAGTTCAACTCTCAATGAGGGTACTCTATTTGTAAACTTGACACATATTGTATTCCAATCAATGCAGGTTCATTGTGCGAATAGTAAAATTGAACATTAGTTACGAATGTAATTAGGCAAACTATAGTTACATATGATAATTAGGCTCTAAACTATAGTTCTTTACGAAAATTTCGTTTCTTTTTACTCCTTTTTTTAATAAAACAATCTGAAAAAATGCACCATATGAGATTTATAGCCTGTTTGGCTAAGCTTTTTTTTGGGCCAAAAGTGCTTTTTTGGGCCAAAAACACTTTTGGCCAAAAATTTGAGGTGTTTGGCCAAGCTTTTGGAAGGAAAAAAAGTGCTTTTGAGGAGAAGCAGAAGCAGTTTTGGAAAAACAGAAAAAAGTAGCTTCTCTCCAAAAGCATTTTTCTGAAAAGCACTTTTGAGAAAAATACACTTAGAAGTAGTTTTCAAAAGCTTGGCCAACACTAATTACTGCTCAAAAATGCTTTTCTAATTAATTAGCCAAACACAAACTACTTCTCACCAAAAGCACTTTTGAGAAAAGCACTTCTCAAAATAAACTGATTTTAAAAGCTTGGCCAAACGGGCTATTAAAGAAGATCAAAGTCATTTCTTCTTGGCCAAAAAATAGTATCTCTCTCCTTGACCCCAAAAAAGGAGTTATTTTCTTCTAGATTTACAACTTGACGATGTTAAAGGCCGATATTTAATTTCTATATAATTTTGTTTTTTTGCTATCAACTATTCACCCTGATGTTAAAGGCTCCTAACTATATCTGTATGATGTTTTTTTTCCTTCTCATTTTCCTATTAGTATAGTAATTAGTAGATTATAATTAGCTGATGGAGATGGGAATTGGATTAGGAATTTAGGATCATTAAGTTCAAGAAAAGGATATACAGCAACGAAATCTTTAGAACCTTTTTTGGAAAATTATAAAAAAAATCATAAAGCTGACAGGGACAAATACGTAGTCAATCATTGTATGTCCGAGTCAATTGTAATTTCATTTTCCACAGATAACTTTGAATAAGAAACACATTAACTTCTTCCTATTCAACGGTGGAACTACAGTACAATATATTTTTCTATGAGACTAGTCTTAAGATACGAGCGTTGCGTGTGTACCCAATTTCAATAAGTAAACTCTTTATAAAAATCACATAAAAAATATATTAAAATTATATTTGAATTACAAAATAAAGTTTAAATTTCTTAAAATTGATGGATGTTGATCCGATATAGATAACTCAATGAATGAAGAAAATCCGTCTTATAGAATTCCTCAATCATCATTCCATGTATTCAGCCTAAACTCATTGCTAGCTCTATAATTTTATGACCTAATTTCACACTTTATCATATTTTGTTTTCAGTTTCAATAAGAACACATAACATTTGAAGATTTAAGAGTTTTTTTTTTGTTTTTTTAAAGTTATTTTCAAGTTAATTGTTTTTTGCATGTATGGTAATTTTCAAGTTCATTCTAATAGACAAGAACATGTTCAACTAAGATTTTAAAATATTAAATTTAAAGAAGATAATTAAGGATAACTTTGTGTAGTGTGAAATTAATTTTCAAAAGGAATCTTTACACAAATAACCGGACAGATTTGCTTTTACTTTTTCCATCCAACACACATATATTATGCATTATATGGCTATTTTTAGTTTAAGCGGTTGGATGGACGACTATTCAGGTTAATTCTTCATTTTTAAAGTTAAAAAGCTATCAACATTAAATTTAGATAAATATCTTGTGTGACATACTTTTATTATAATTATTCAAAGATTTGTCAATAACATGGATAAAAAATCGAAAATTTTGTTTGTTTGAAATTTGGGAGTAAATGTTGGTTGTACAGCTCTTAGAAAATAAAATGGATAACTGACAATTTAGAGCCTAAAAATTACTAATGTTGAACCAATATTATATCACAAATTAGATGATATATAAAGAATTACAATTAGCAGTCAATGGATTAAAGAATTGAAAAGACAAAAAAAAAAAAAAAAAG
>NW_017672181.1:158270-172134 GCF_001879085.1 Nicotiana attenuata
AAAAAAAAAAAAAAAAAAAGTGATTTAAGAGCCACATTTAATGAAAAAACCTAACAAATTGATAAGAACTTTAAACTTATCAAAGTTATGATAAAAATGTTAGTTGACTACATATTAAGAAAATAATCACGTAAATATTAGTGAATTGAGAAGTCTTGTATACGAAAAGTTTCATATATAATATACTGACGTTTAACATGCTTAATATCCCGTATTCTAGATAGGTAGCTTAAAAGTTTCACTTTTAACATATTTTACTTCACACAATTATAGTCTTTTTGGGATTTGTTATAAAACATAACTTTATTTTTTCATAATCTTTTTGTAGTATGTGCATTGAGTATATATTTTATAAAGTTCTCACTCTCTTTATTCTAAATTGTATAAATAAATTTTACTTTATTACTGAATCGAGCAAACTATTTTTATTGTTTTTATCCTAACTTTAATTAAGATCAAACGTTACATTTTTTATTTCAATGCAAATCAAGTGCTATTATTACTTGTTATAACGAACTACTTAATTATATATGCTAGAGTACAAGGAAAATAATATTTTTTAAATAATTGTAGTATCCAATTCAAACTTTCAAAGCCCTTTTCTTGTTCTTTTACTTTTTTACATTGAAGGTAAAGATCTTCCAATTCAATAAAAACTCAATACTCAGCAATGAAGAACTACTCATATATTTGTGCTAGAATATGATGAGTAACGTTCCTAGGTAAGGAAATAAAGTTCTTTTTTAATTAATCAAACTTGTCGAAAATTTCAAAAGAAAAAGTATAAGTGGTAAATTCATACTTTAACTCAACGCCCTAAATATTAATTGTATTAAATTTTAGAATAATTTTAAGACCCAATTCAAAGCCTTTTCTAGCCTTTTAAACTTTTTTTAAAGTCCTAAATATTAGATCTTCCTACATAGTTCAAATAAGGAAATATTTAATAACCAAAATTGTAAGATTTTAGAATCCCAAATATTAGGAAAATAAGAAAATTACAATTTTGTCTAATGTGAAACTATATTTTTAAAGGGTAAAAAAGGCGAACGACATTTCGCTAAGGGGCTTCGTGCTTTTAATATAGTACTAGTCTCTATGTTCGTGCGATGCACGAGGTATCTTGTGTCAAATATTGCAAAACGCGTTCCAAAAGAATAAATTTTAAATTGCATAAATATTCTAAAATAACATGTTACTAAATATGTATGAAGTTTTTCGGTCCATGAATATGTATGAAGTTCGATAATTAGTTCCTTAAGAAAACAAAAAAGGGAAAAAGAATATAATATATAATCCAAACTAATTACCTCATTAACAAAAGTTTTGACACAATCTAAGGATCAAATGGAACTAAATATTAATTATGTTAGTTGTAAAATTACCTAAAGAATGCAACAACATTTAATAATTATGGTCACGCCATGTAATGGCGAGTATACTGAAGTCATATTTCTTTAAGATATATTAACAACAGAGAAAACAAAGAATAAAAAGTTATTTGGTCATTTCTGCCTTTCATGACATTACTTTTTTGTTGTACTGCACGTTATCCTATGTTAATTAGTATAAAATTTTATATCTAAATGTTAAAAATTCTTAATCGCATAAAAAATAAAAATAAAATATTTTTTACCCCCCTAGAAATTCTTCAACTCCAATCCTAATCAATTCAATTTCTAGATTATAACTCCTTAAGCTGAAAAGTTTAGTAACGATAAAGATATATAAAGCTAAAATATATTAAATGAAAAGGAAAAATGTTTAGTAGTATGATACCTAAATTGTAATGGAACACGTTTTGCCACAATTTTTTTCCCCGTTCGTTTTATTTGGGGTAGACCAAAGCTGTCCACTTTAACAAAAAATAAGAGATATTCTATATTCAATAGTATAGATAAAGGATAAAAATACTCTTGTGCCAATCCTTTTATAGGAGTAGTATTTTTCAAGGAAAGAAGATCAATACAAAAAAAAAAATGCTAGTCACAGAAAGACTTATAAATATGATAGGTCTCTATAGTTATCGTAGAGCTTTACTTGGACTATAATCAATGTTTTATAGTGATAGCAGTTTTTGACTTTGTATATTAGATTGCAACTTGGACTTTAGAGTAATTAATGTTTTGTCGTGATTCAACATCAAAAATTCCAAACCAGATTACCTCTATAAACTCTATTAAGTCCATATATCCAACAACCATATACAAGAGCGTAAATACGCATACAAATAGGTGTCCAAATATTACGGAATATATTTAAATTTCATAAGGGGCACATCCGGTTTATATGTATTCTCAAATTTATACTTAGTTATGGTAAATTTATGTAACATGATAAAAAAGTAACTTGATATAAGCAATTTGAAGAGTATACAAGGGTCAAAATTAAAGTTTGAATTTTCTTCTATACAATATTATACATTATCTTAACAAAAGAAAATCTTAAAATACCAAATCTCTTTAACAAAGTCACAAAGTAAAAAAAGAAAAAGAAAAAAGATCATATATAGAAGAAAAAGAGACGGTAAAACTCCAAACACCATTGTCCAAATTAAAATATTTTCACGGACTTGTTTTGCAATAAGTCCGTGAAATAAGTAATAGGTGACGTATTTGTTGGCATTCCAAGTTTTATACTACTTGGACGCTAGAAATAAGTAATGTATAATTAATATAGTACTGTAATTTGAATATTACAATTACATCCATCTTTAACTTGCTTTGTCAAAAAAATACTTTAGGTATTTAAGGGCATAAAAGTCTATCAATATTACAGGGATATTCTAGTCGTTCAACATTTAGCATAAATTATTCATGCTTTTATAATAATACCAGCTTCTATGTACGTGCCTCGCACGTAAAACCTTATAATTACAAAAAAAAAAAAAAAAGAATGATAAAACAATTAACCAACATAACTTAAATCTAAATTGATAGTATGAGGATGTCTTTACGTGGATATATATATATATATATATATATATATATATATATATATATATATATATATATATAAGTATCTCCTTACAACATAACTTCACCGAAAGATTTATAAGAAAATCATCATGATATAATTCATTCAATTTATTTTCTTTATTTAGTCTGTTGATATTTCTTATATCACTAATGCGTTGCTTAGCCTATTTATTTCTTATATATGAAGAGGATAATTGTACATTACAATTAGAGATATTAGGTTAACACTGTGCCTGATCATGTGTTTCTTATAGAATTAAAGCGATTAGATTGAAAAGAAATATGATTAATATCCATTGATGTTTTCATCAAACAAATATGATTAATATCCGTTGATGTTTTCATCAAACAAATATGATTCATATCCTTTATCAAATCTTTTGAAGTCACTTGTACGCCAATGTTTTGAGCTATTTTTATAGAGCTGAAATTTAGGTAGCAAATATAACAGATGGATTCAAAATATAAAACGATACAAATTTGTACTGAAAAAGGATTTTAACTTCATGTAATTTCTGCTTTAAAGACTCTTAGACTAAAACGTGAGTATTTGAATAGTGCCACTAAATAAGTATAAGTGTATAATCTACTGAAATTTTATGGACGTAATCTATATGAAACTAATATATGCGAACATATAACACTAATGGATCAAACCATTCCTTTTCCAATAATAATAACAATAAAATGTCTCAAGAATACGGTAGGACGTGATTTTTTTTCTGGTGTTGTAGATTTATGGTAAAATGCAAACCATTCCTTTTCCAATTGAGGCTTTTTCCCCCTTTTCATTTAAGGCCTTTTTAGCGAAAAGTTTCTTTTGTGGATAAGATATGTTTATATATTACTCTTGACGCAGGCTTTGTTATGGGGAAGGACTCTTAAACCTAATCAAGTTTGGGATTTTTTCTTATCTATACCATATATGAAACCTTATTATCAAAAATGTGCATAATTTCTAAATTACCCGCCCAGTCCATATTATTTCTACAGTTTTTGTACCAATCATTAAAAGCTAATTAATAGCAGTTGTATCTTCCTATTTATGCGAGCTAAATTTTAGGAGAAGAATATTCTGAACAGATTTGGCGTGAATATTCTGAACAGATTTAGGAGAAGAATATTGAAACGGAAAGGAGATTTCTGTTTTTCATCTTCATCTGTTCTTCCATATATTTTCCACCATTGATAGCCATTAAAAAGCTTGAAAGCTTTGAATTCAAATTTGGGTTCTCAAAAATCATTATTTGTTTGGATTGGGTGTTGTTGAAAATAATTCGGAATATGTTTTGGAGTTTATATCTCAATTTTGAGGGGTTTTGGTGAAGATTAGACTTGGTTTTGACTGAATTTCAGATTGAAACTCGAAGAAGAAGAAGAAGAAGAAGAAGAAGAAGAAGAAGAAGAAGAAGAAGAAGACATATTTCCAGAAATTGTAGATAAATTGTAGAATTGTAGATAAATTGTAGATAAATTGTAGATTGGGAAGACTAAATCTTCTACAAATCTTCTACAATTATGTCGAAAATGCCAATAATGCTACAATTGAAATGGGAATTGGGATATTAAAATTCAATGTATTCATTTTGTAGATATCTTGTAGATAAATTGTAGATTATTTGTATTCTGATTGTAGATGCATTGTTTTCTGTTTTCACAAATCCAAAACGACTAAAGCTTCTACAAAATCTTCTGCAAAAAACAGTCTACAATTTATCTACAATTTTTCTAATTTTTCTATAATTTATCTACAATTTATCTACAATTTCTGGAAATATGTCTTCTTCTTCTTCTTCTTCGAGTTTCATTAGACTGTGTTAACCAGTAACCTTCAGCCACTGCCCAAAACAAAAAACAAAAAAAAAGAGGTCAATGAAAATAACGATACATTGATGTTTTGTACGTGTAAATAGAGAATTGGTAAATAAGAACTAATTTGAAGATACGGTCGCTAAGTTAAGATTTTTGGGGAAGTAAATGAGAACTAATCTGAAGATTACTGATGCTACTGTCCATCTCCGAGGGGGGGGGGGGGGGGGGACGGGTAAAGATAAATGTGGGAAGATACGGTCCTAAATTAGCGCCTAATATAAATGCACCCTTAATTATATCCCTAATTTGAATTATGGTATATAAATGGTAATTTGGTATGCTGAAATGTAATTAACACAAACCTTAAACATTGAGGGTAATAAGGTTTCATATATGGTATAGGAAGGTAAAAATCCCATAAAGTTTTGGTTTTGCTTTTTAATTCATGCGAAAATCTGCTCGTGGTTAAAAGTCACTCATAAAAGTTTTCAAATACAAAATATTAATTGAATTCAAAGTTCCCAATATTAATAAAAGTTCTAAATATTACAATTATATCAACAAATAATTATCTTTAAATAATTTACCTTTTTAAAATCCAACAATTTCTACATTCTATTCTCATATCCACCACATACATATAGCGGTTAATTCATCTTCTGTGTTTCCTGTAAGATATTTCTCGTCACAAATACAAATTAGAGTGCGTTTAACTTTAATATTAGAAAAATACTTACACAATATGTAAGGTAACACTAATTACATCTGACTAAACTAAATTAATTTGGTAACCTGCAATATATTAACTTGCTGCACTTACAGGAAAATAATATTGTTATATTTGAGTCTAACTGTAATACACAAACGGTGAGACTTTTCTTATAATATTAGGTTATTCAAAAGCCAAGCACAAGTAATAAGCTTTTAATCCATGAAATATACAATATCCATATTACACTAAAGTGTAAAAAGGATTTACACTGTTAAATTCAAAATACAGTTAGAATAAAATTTCGAGGATTGAAAACCCAAGCCAAAAGTTATACACCGATAATAGGGGGACTACGAGTCATTCCAATTGTAAGCAAAAGTAGTCACTGGCTTCCTCCATTGATCAATTGCATTTCAAACCTTCTAAAAGCATGGTGCTAGAATTGCAGCGCCAATTCACCCTTCGACATCTGGAGTTAAGATTCTCGAATTAAAATTCTAAATGCATTTATCCAATTAATCTCTATTGTAGGTGATTAAAAGAAAATATCGCTTTATGGTCCACAAATATAGTTATCCTTACAACACAATAAAATATAAATTTTTATCCAAACTGCATACATCAAGAACCAAAAATAGACTATATCGAAATAACATAATCTAACAATCGAGAATAGAAAGTTTACCATAATACTATCTTCGAGCACTCCGAACCAAAAATAGACTATATATAGTAGCACATTTCACACATAAAAATAAGGAAACACGGTAAAATTAAACACGGAACAAGGAAAAATATGCCAGAATCAATTTTAGGGAAAATAGCACATAGAATAAGGAAGTTCGGTAAATTAATAGAGAATAAGGAAGAAATAATCATGCAAATAACACTTAAAATAAGGGAATACGGGGGGACGGGGGGGGGGGCACGGTGGGTTAAATAGAAATAAGAAAAATATTAGCCAAACACGGGAAAATGAAGAGTATCAATCAAGAATCAGTAAAGAATAATGAAAAATCTCAAACCCTAGTTCAAAAAGGAAAGCACAGATGGTCGAAGATCTTACTGAATCGGACCATATAGCCTGATAATGAGTGCACATAGACGAAATATCATCTAAATCCCAAAAGTTGAAGGCGGAGGAATCCGATTTGGGGACTGGTACTTGCCAAAATTGGGGCAAATACTATGTAACACCTTAGTCTTGCAAAGCATACTGAGGAATCACATAAAAGGTAAGAAAATCATGGAAGGAATCCATGATTGAGACGGATTCGGAGAAGGTTTGAGTGAGGCGGATAGGGTTAAAGAAGATGAGAGTAGAGAGGATTCTGATGCGGCGGGTAAAGGGAAATGGGTTAGGATTTCTGGGGGTTAGCTAATAAAAATGGGGGATTGATCGTAGGCCGTTGATCTTAGAGATCGACGGCCAAGATTTTAAAAGATTGGGCGGGTTAATGGACGGGTATGGGTAGCGACCGGGTTGGGTTAGTGGGTTATTTGGTTTAGGCTCTAGGAATTGTGCCAAGGGTTTGGGTGTTTGGGCCATTAATTTGGACCGAAATTTGGCCTGTTTTGGGCCAGCTCTTGAAACCCTTGAAAATTAATTAAAAATAAATTATTAAAACTTCTAATAAATGGTAAAAATAATATTTATGCTGTAAAACTATTTTAAAAATAATAACTCAATATTATAAAAATATAAATTGTTACTTTAGCATAAATAATATAATAAACGCAATTATTTGTAGAATATAGGCCATTATTTTAAAATTAGATAAATAGCTTAAAAAATGCTAATGTAATTATATGGAATGAAATAAAATATATAATAGGTGCAATATAATTATTTTAGGTAACTAAGTCATCACAAAATAATTTAAAGGTAATTACTAGATATTTGTATATAATTAAAATATAAGAAAATTAAAAAGCTTTAAAAATTATGGAAAATTATAGAAAATGCTTGTATAGGTTTGTAAATTAAATAATTATGCAATATGCTATTTTAAAAGTATATATACATTTTAAAAATATGAGGCCAAAATTGAGTATCAACAACACCCCGTACAAAATAGATCCAGTTTACTTGTCACAACATGAAAATTTTCTATTTCTAGCTTCAGTAACTTGGCCCCGTTAACAACAATAACCTTTTGATCAGTTGTAACACAAACAAAGAATAGAAATCAATATGACATTGTCAGTCCCAAGGAAGGAACTATATATGATTTACAAAATTTAAAAAAACATAAAAGAACTTAGTAATATACAAGATTAGAAATATCAAATCAACCAAATTTCATGATTTTAGGAGCAAACCTCAAAAGCCTATCTAAAGTACTAGGCAAAAACTTCCTAGCAAACAAGTAACACGTGTCAGTGGGCTCCCCATTATACTCACACTTGGTCCCATTCCTCATCCTACTCAGCAAATCTGCTGTCACCTCTGTCCTAATAAACCTTGTCGGATGGGGCCCACCTTTGGCCCAGTCAACCCAAGTCAACGTCCTATTCCCATTTTTCCACCAATATCTCATAGTCACAAAAGTTGGCAAATAATGCTCGTCGGAATAACATGCCGGCTTACAATATCTCTTGAATAATTGGAAATATTTCTGATCGGATATTACGTCGATCGCGATTTCGCGGTCGACTTCGAACCACTGGGACCCTTTTCGCCATTGGTCGAGGGTGATCCAGGGTCGCATTTTCTTTTTATAACGGCCACGGCCGACAGGACTCGGCAAATCATAAGATTCGGTGAAGGTTTTTGTGGAGTTCATGATGTAGTTGTAGATGGTGGTGAAATTGTATAAAGGAATGCATGACTCTGAAAGAAGTACAAAACGCTCGTTTGATAAGTCTAGTAATGCATTGGCTAGTAATCGACGTTCTGCTTCCACCATGTTGAATTTTCCCCACTCTACACTCTGCATATATAGTGGAACAAACCATGTCAAAATTTTAAGTGTCTAATCTATTATATAATAAGAAATATAATTAAGAAGTTACTAAAGATTCACACAAGTTTGCAAAATGAATTTTATTGTATCTTCAAAATGTCATAACTGAATGAGAGAGGCCCATTTTGGATAGGGCCCGAAAACCTTGGATTAATGGTCTGTAAACGGACAAAGTTAGATTCAAATGGACTCAACCTTTCCTAACCTAAAGGACCAGACCGTTATCCTTACAAATGGTTGACTGGTTGGGCCGAGGCTAATATAACCACAAACCAAAAAAAAAATGAGAAAAATACTCGATCGAGCATTTTTTAACTAGTATTTAAGAAAATGATACCATTCTTTGTTTATTTCATATATAGCAGATTTTTTTACAATACTAGCATATGTAAAACTAATGTGTGCAATTAATGAGTAACACAAATCATGGGATCCGTTTTATCCTTATCTACTTTTTAACATTCTCTCTCCTCCTCCTTTCTATTTTAGTGCCTTAGATTTAGCATTCAAATCTATCTCTCCTTTTCTATTATGAATTTATGTCTCTTATTTTAACATTCAAATATTCTCTAAATATTTCTATTACTCTAAGTATTTATATATATGGTATAATATGTATGTATATATATAAATAAAATATATCATGTACATTATTTATACATATATTATACCAAATATATATTGTATCATTTATATGAATGGTATAAATATTGTATAATATCTACATGTATAAAAACATAATATGTCATATATGCATTATTTATTCCTATATTATACCAAATATACATGTCCCATTGGTCCACTTTTCCTTTAAAACAAATTAAATAAGCATCAATTAGCATGAATCCCTAATTTTGAGGCGTGGGAAATAGGCTTCAAGACATTTCCATGCATTTTTCAAGGGATTGATTGAGATGAAAGTGGGAGTTATTTAAGGTAAGTTTTAAGAAATGTAATAAATTAGTTGCCAGTTCTGTTAATTACTATTTGCTGCTAGGATTCTGCAATATTTTCTTAAATATTGCCAATTTATGTTTTTTCTGCAATATTATATTTGAGAAAAGTATATTTTTTTCGATCCCGGAAATAATAGTCGACAAAATATATATATTTTGTATATATTATATACAAAAAATGGATGTATTTTATATATTTTTCAGCTAACGAATAGTAATAATTTCATCCGATCAGCCAATTTTGTATTTTGGCCAAGAAATTTTTCTGGACCTCAACATGCTCTTTTCGTCGTTACGTGACTATGAGAGAGATTATAAGGCACAGAAGAAAGGAATTTGCATTTGGTAGTGTGACTGTGTGACAACACAGTAGAAAGAAAAAGATATTTTCTATAGTTGGCAAAATTAAAGAGTAGAATAATAAAAGAAATATACAACAAAAAGTACATTAGCAAAACCTTGTTTAGAAAGGCAAGCATTGATGCTTTAGTTCCTCCAACAAAAAGGGAGGAAATCACACGTTCTTTTTATATCTCTTTTAGACTTGATCCAAATTAAAGAGCAATATTGCAATTACACTTTAAACAAAACAAAAAAGGAAGAGGGTGAATATATATAGTGATAATTAGTTGTAATTAAAGCAAACTCTTATTCTTAGAATCTAAACTAGAATTTTTCTATTTCTCTGAAAATTTAATAATACTCCCTCCGGTCCAAAATAAGTGATTTTTTGGCCTTTTTCTTGTGGTCCAAAATAAGTGATTTTTCCAGATTTCAAGAATGAATTAATTATTTTTTTCCTACATTGTCCTTGAAGTAAATGGTGTTGGAATATGTGTTAGGAGTGTTTATGTGACATAGTAAAGGTTAATATGATCAATTTCATTGCTAATTAATGCTAAAAGGTGAATTTCTTAATTTGTGTGAAAACATCCAAAAAATCACTTATTTTGGACCGGAGGGAGTAATAACTAGTAGTCCTTGCCCTAAAAGACTTTCCATTTTCCTAATGCAATTGTCCGATCTTACATTCTAGCTAGCCAACAGGATTCTATAGAATAGCATGATTATCGGTTATTAATGCTAAAAGACGCGTTTAATTTTTTATATTCAGACGATAAATTAAAGGAATCGAAGCTAAAAGAAAAGTCAATTCTTCCATTACTATAGTTGTCTTTAACCTATAAATAATAAAATTCTATAGTTGGAGTTTTATTAATAATGAATCTGGTCTAGATTTGGAAACGATTTCAGCTCAATCTTAGACCACGTCTCTGTTTCCGTGCTGCCTAGTAAAACCCGGACCATATAGTACGGTGCCGGTTGATATTTTATATTTTTGTTTTTTTCGCCCTCAATAGTCCTTTTATTTATTTCCCACTATACTAGGTTTGTGCGTAAATAATTAAAAAATGAACATCTTGACATTTATAATCATTGCATGCCTTCTTTGTTGATCTCTATGTGATGAAAACAAAAACGTCTTTTAAAAAACGAAAAAGAAAAGGGACATTGCATGAGTCTTTAGCAATCTGTGTCTAGAACCTACTGAACCCGACTAATTAGGATTAGTACATAGAAAATCTCACGATGGATTTTTTAGCTGCATACTTAAAGGATTTATTCTTAATGGTTGAGACTTCTGGTTAAGAGAAATGGGTCGTTGAGTCCTTAATATTCCGTATCAAGAACCTACGTACTGATCCCGACTAATTCAGATTAGTGGATAAAAAAATTTACAACGGGGCTTTTAGCTCCATAGTGAAAAGGTCTTTAGTTTTGACGATCAAGACTTCTGGTTAAAGAAGAAGGAACATCTACCATTTCACCATACCCAATGGTGAAGTAGGAAATTTAATAAGGGTTGCAAGTAGGCTATGCAAGGGTTCAAAGTCTATTTTTTAATCAATAACAAGTACTAATATTTTACCTTATACATAGTATAATTTTTCAGTGAAGGGTATTCAGTTGACCACCTTAGACCAACGTAGCTTCGCCCCTGACCATACCATGAAAAGAGTTTAACTTACTATAATGATTTTTCATACCATCAGTGCACTTTAACTCTTTATTTTTTTTGATTTATCAATAATCTTACTATAGACGACAGTTATATGTTGCTGAGAGTTGCTTTAACCTAACACTTTACACCGTCAATACATAAAAGTTAAACTAAAATGAAAATAGAAGAATTACGAGTTGCAAATAATTATAGTAAACTTTACCTTACTTGGTATTCTTCGGCCATGAAAGATGGGTCCTTCTTCGGGAGCATTTCCATTAAAGAAAGGCTGAGAATGAATGTAAATGGAATAAAGCCCTTCATATCCTCTGAAAAATCTTTCCCAAAGTGGAGCCAATGGCAAACTTCCTCTTGTAAGAAACATAAAAGCAATCTTTGGCCTTCGTTTAAATGGCAAAACCCGTACACGTGGCACCATTGAAGCCCTCCAAATCAACTCTTCATCTTTCATATCATGTTTACATGATTTTGGTGGCTTAAGATAATCTCTTAACCCTATTCTTCCTACACTTTTAGCCTCATTATTAATTATCGAATTATCAGTTAAATCCAAAGGTATTTGTGGTGATGTTGTAATAATTGGTGTATAGGTTGGTCGTTGTTGGGGTGATTGAGGATAGAATAATTTGTTTTGTAAAGTGTTAGGAAGATCTTTGAGATAGAAACTTAGTGATATACCAATAATTAAACCAGACCCGAATAAAATAAAATAAGCAACGAGATTATGGAGGTACCTTTGACAATTGAATAGTTTTGAAGTGAAAAATAGTTGGTTATGTTGTTCATTCTTCATTTTCTTGAAAATAAAAGAAAAATGTAAAAATACTATCAGAGAGAAAGAGAGAAGAAGAGGAATTAGTTATTCCCCTTTGAGGTAAGGAAGTGAGAAGATGTTGAGATGGAAGCAAAGAACTACATGCTTTCTCTTTCTATATATGTGCGTGAGAGATTCTAATATTTTAGCCTACAACAACTTTAGATCTCTTAAATTGGTAAGTATTAATTAACAGATCAACACTTAATAATTTCTGATCTTGGACTTGATGTAAGGATTGTGCGTATTATTATATGAAAATACAGTATTTAATACTCCTATTTGTTTTAATCAACCTCTCTTATGTTCTTTCATTCAGCTACAACAATCTGAACGTAGTGTCAATATTATCAGATACAACACAAGATTTATTTTCTACAAGTTATGCTCTAATAAGAAAGAAAAAGAAGACCTGATTATTACAGGAATAATGTACAAGAAGATAGAAAAATTTGATGATCTAATTAATCATTGTTGGAAAAATGTAAACGAGGAAGAAGGAATTGAGTAATTGTGAAAATTACCAGAGAAAGAATATTCTTTGAGTTGATGTAGAGACATGTTGAGGGGTTGAGTTATTTACAGAGTGGAAGGAATATTTATTCATTTTGGATATAAGCAAATTGGATTAGTTTTTGCAGCTAATTTAGAAATTTGAGAAGAAAGATGGAGGAAGACGAATACTTGGAACAGAGAGAAAAGCAAGAAGAGTTTGTGTTATGCCAAGTGGATCCCAATTAGTCCAAAAATATTTCAATTACTTCCTTCTTTGTAGGAAAACAGCCTAGGCATTGGCCAGTATTCCACGTACCTGCCTCATTTTCTCGTTCCATTTTCTTGCTAGTATACGCACTCTCTCTTTCTTTTTTTAGAGTAAAAAACTCCAAATTATAAGGATACCGGTTTTTCAATTAACAATTAGAGGACATCCTTGTGTAATTAAAGCTCTTATTATATGCATTGAGTTTTTCGGAAGAGTTTCAACAAATATTAAATTATGAATCCATAATTTAATAATGTAATGGATTCGTCATTAATAATCTAAAGATTTAACCCATCAAATTGAAATCCTAGATCGGCATCTGCTAAAACCCCCTTCAAGTCTTGCAGTCAACGATTAGAGAAAGTCAAATGCTAATTCTTTTTCAGCTTTTTTAAGAAATACATTATCTTCTGCATAATATAAAAGAACTTATAAAAAGTTGGAGACTTCAAAAGAATTAGTGGATGAAGAAAACAGATTAGCGAACAGCACATCGTCTCCTCTTTAGATGATCTGAATAAACGTTGAACAACGTGGAAGGTAATTCCCTTAGTGGTGAGGTAGATATAAGAAATATTAGAATGCATGTAGTTACGTTAATATTTTCACCATTTCATGCCACACGAACTTCAAAAAACATTCCTGAAGTTGAACGGTTTCGGAAAAAATTGCTGAAGTTCAAAGAAATTTGCCTGAACTTCAAGAAATTTGAAGCAAAAGTTGAGGCTTCTATTAAAGAACAATGTTTCGCGACTCATTGTTTCCTCGAAAATATACTAGGGGGCCAACCATGATGTGTTTTTTTTGTGTGTGTGTGTGGTGGGGGTGGGGTAGGGGTTG
>NW_017672181.1:172209-212413 GCF_001879085.1 Nicotiana attenuata
GAGCTCTACCGTCACAAGTTCAATAATGTGATTCTTTGTGCCGTGTGTCACCCACCAAGATATTTCCTTTTTATCTTTTAAGATATCTACTGCATCTTTCTGCAGCAACATAGATTCACTCATGGCTACAAAACAATGGAAGAAGTTTTCCATGCTAGCAGAATACAAGTAATTAGCAAAAAATTGAGTCAGTATAACCTCCCTCAATGTGCTCAACCAGTTCAATGGAGTTCGCAGCTGTTACACAACAGAAACTCCTAACTGAGGTGGAAGTCTAATATGACAGCAAATGAACGCATACAATTTCCATAATGTGTTAGTTATGGCAGTACAAAATCCATCTGTGGTAGTTTTTTAGAAGGTTAGAATGCAAGAGACAGCTAACGCGATCCAGAAAGTTATCAAAAATAAGACAACAAATAATGGTTTCAGTTATTTAGAGGGGACTGCTTGTGTATTGGTTTCTTTCTCTTTTTTTTGGCACCCCCGCTCCCCATCTTCCACAAGGATCACAGTGTTCCCACTTACCCTCCACATGAGCAGAATCTACTTGGTGGTGGAGATGCTCTACAACCAAAGCAACTGTTGCTCGTGTTGGTTTTTTCTTAATTAAAGGGCATAACTCATTTGCTGAAGGAACTTCTTTTTAATTGGTGCAGTTGCTCAAGGAACTGGTTTTGTGAGTTTTAGTACCAATTTACAGCACTCCCTACAAGCAGCTAATTCTTAGGTTCCGCAATGTCAAAAGAATATTTCCCCCAAATCCTTCAACTTGTACACAAATTTTTCCCATCATCATGAACTCTCACCAAGCGTGTATTGGCATCATGATAACAAATTCACAAGCATCATATCTTATACACCAACTATAGGAGATTCCCTCTGTATTTATTGAACAAATCCTTTAGCTTTTCCTATAGTATATTAGCCCTTTTATATTCTTATCAGTCTTTATATCATTTTTTGGGGACAGTTATTTGGAAAGGTCTTAGTTGCCTGTCTTTTTACCTTTCATCAAATTAGCAAAATATGTGTCTCCATGCATGTATACATAGATGAGATCGAATACAAAAACAAATAGAACCAGAGGATCATAACCAGTCAAGGCCTTATAAGGGTTTCCTTGTACAAGTGTTAAGAACAAAAGAATATAACCTTTCCAAATGAAATTTCACACGGTAAAAATCAGAAAAGATGGAGAAAAACCACTTCACCAATTGCAAGTGTAATGAGTAACTAAAACAGCGAAAAAATGAAGTGTAATGTACAGAAGAACTCACCTAAGCCGTATTGATCAAATATATCATATTCATAATCAAGATCCCAGCTTCCATTGCTACAAAAGAAAATCAGGAATAACAGGTGATTGTGCTGCTAATGTTAGAGCCCCTTCTGCCCTTTGTCGGGATTTATGCTTGCCATGATGATGGCTAACCTTCTGCTTATCTCCCTCTTCATGTTCATCTCTATCTTTTGCATTACTTCTATGTTTCTTCTCTTTACCACGAGAATGGCGTTTGCTTCTTCTCAAATTTGCATTTTCTAGTTCAGAGTTCTCCATAAATTTAGTATCCTCTTTTGGTCCGGAAGACTTGTCTATATCTAACTTGTCCTTCTGTCTTCTCTTACTAGATGACTTGTCAGACTTCTTAGTTCGTGATGATGATGCCGTGGCTTCATCACCGAAAAGAACATCTCTCACAGCACCAGAGATTAAGTCATCTTTGGAATCTACCTTCTTTGCGGGGATAAAAGGTCCATCTCCATCATCCAGTTTGACTACTACAGGCCTAGGCTTTGCCTGGTTTGTCTTTTTCTTAGGGAAGAGGGATTGTTCTGTCAGCTTAATAAGATCATCAGCCTTGTCATCACCATTCTCTCCAGTCTTGAGGTCATTAGCAGGTGGGTATTCATCATTTATCGTTTCCTTTTTCTGTGACTGTAAATAGTATAGCCCATGGCGTTTGCGATGCGCTGCAAGTAGAGATGTTGATTCAGTTGATTCAAATTCTTCCTTACCTTGCCGATCAGACATGGTAACATCATCCTTTTCGGAGGAAATTGATTTTCCAAGGGAGAAAGAAGTAGTTATATGCAACTCAAAGTCACCACATATGGCATCCAGATCATTCAGACTTTGATTAAGCACAATTCCTTCAGGTATTGGTACCCTTTCCTGAGAACTTGCTGAAACTGGACCGAGCTCTTCCGAAAAGGCTTCAGCAATTAATTTGATCATTTCATGAGTCTTCCTTTGTCCCTTGTCATTATCTTCTTCCCTTTTCACCAAGTAACCAGGTAATTCTTCTCTTACCAATTCAACCAAACCAAGGACATTTCTTGACCTCTCCAGTATCTCCACCTCATGGCTCCCTGCTAGTGGTCCCAGCGTTGTTTCTACAAGATTTAATATGTTAATAATAGATTCTTCAGTGATTGGCTCCCCCTTGAAGGAAGTTGAGGACAACCAGTCATGAGCAACAGCCATATCCTCAAAACTCTCTACTGAAACATCCCTAACAGGTCGATGTAACATCCTGTGATTCAAACCCCCGTCATCTGAGTCACTTTCAGCAACCAATCCAGCTCTTACAAACTGAGAACTCTCTTGTACTGCTCCATGCATTATATCTGCCACTCCTTGGGAAGCTGAAGAAATAACTTCCTTGGTAGAAATAGCATAATGCAAATAAAAGGTAAGTACTTTAAATGCAGACTGGATATATACTGCTTTTATTGATGGCGGCAATAAACTGGTTCTTGGTTGCAACAGTGATTCCATAATTTCCAATGGGTTTTTGGAAAATCGAACATACTCCCCTGACACCCAAGCTGCTGCTGATAAAATCGGATGTATGAAAGGATTGCCAAGCAACGCAGGATCAATTAGCAAATCACGGCCAACTCGAACAAGTTCTGGTCTTGCATCTTTGACTCTCATACCTATATCCACAAGCTGGTTCTCTATCTCCTCCCCCTTCTGACAGTGCAGAATTCTCGACATTTCCCCAAGAAGTGATACATACCAATCAAAATCCACAATTATCTCATACACATTCCTTGAACAAGTCAACAAGATGCACCCCAGAATTTCATTACAGAACTCTGGGTCTGACTTAAGAGCATAATTGATCAAAACCCTGCAAATTTCCGCCACATTATCCTCGGAAACCATGGCCATGACAAGCTGCAAGGCTTCAAGTTTAATATTTGCATCCGCATCACTTAACGATTTAATCACAAAATCCTTATTCTCCATAACTGCCCACAAATGCTTGGACGCAACAATGGTAAGTGCTTGCAAACCGAGATACTTGAGATTCGGATCATCATCATTCAAAAACTCCCTAATCTTCTCAACAGAAAGCTTTACAGCAGAGTCATACTCACTGAAACTACTAACAATAGTCCTCACGCATTCAAAAGACAATGACTTTGCACCCGTTCTCCTCAAATGATCGCAGATTGGCTCCACCAGCCTTTTCCCCAACCTCGGCTCCAATGGAGCCAACTTCACAAAAATCTTCAGAACTTTAATCAACAGCCAATTATTCCGCGAATCAACCAATATCTTATAAAATTCGGGTGCTAACGGGAGATAAGATTTCGGTTCTTTGCTAGCAAGCTCACAAAAAACACCAACAACAGCAGATACAATAGCCGGATCAGAATTCTCCAAATTTTCAACTAATCTCTTAAAACAAACCCTAACCGCATCTGGATACAACTCGAATAGTCTCAAAATAATAGCAATAGCTTTTTTCCTCGTAGAACCTTTGTTACTATTCAGTAAAGTGAATACCTCAGGAGTTAAATCACGAGCTAAATCAGGAGTCGAAATGAAATAAAGAGTGTGAAGAGCGAGGCTTACTTCGTGTGAATTAGGAGACGAGAGGTCCTTGCGAAGCTGATGAGTCAGCAGAAGGATGACGTCAGTAGTCGAAGGATCAAAGGACAAAGATGCGGCGAGATAAGCAATGCGTTTGAAATTGAAAGACTGAGAGGAAGAGAGTTCTATAGCGTGAAAAGCAGCCCACGACATGTCGACGCCATGAATTGAGTGCAAGTAAGTGAGTTTCTGAAGGGCGGTGGCCTTTGTCTGCTGATCGGTGGACTTGATTTCGCGGCGGATCTCGTCGACGGCTTTGGAGATGAAGGAAGATTCGTCGCCGACGTAGAGACGGAGACCTTTGATTAAGTCTTCTAAAGATCGCTGGAAGAGAGAATCGAGAAGAGACGGACCGGCCATTACATCAAACGGAAATTGATGTATTTTGCAGCTCTGAGAGTAGTTGTTGAGGTTCTTTAGAATGACACCATGACTGCAGAAGAGGATTTGGATGCGAAATTGGGCAGAATTTAGAAACCGGCGATTGGGTTTATGCTACTATCAAATTGGTGCATTGCTGGACGGAAATCGGCCCCAGGCGTGTGAATTGCAGGGTGTGACTACTCTACTTCGTCACTAAAATGGAGATTTTTTCGCACGTATTAAAATTAAAAATAAAGGTAAAAACTCCCTTGACATCCAAATGAAATTCAGTTATCTTCAGCAATTTCAAACTTCCTTATGTATGATACTTTTTTGTATTGAAATTAGGACCTAATGGTTAACAAAGTTCGAATGATGCAAATATTGTTGTTTGAACGATTTGTTTGAATTTCGTAAGTTAAATAAATTTCTTTATATACTTGTTAAATATTTTAAATTATTAATTTTTGTAATATATAATATTGTACACCGGGTTCGTCCATTATTTGACCAATCGAGGCTGAAGTATGGCAGGTCAAAGTTCGAGTTCGGGTTATATCGAACCATGGCGCAAAATTAGATCGTCGAGCTTGTGACCCAGAGACCGATCAAGATCGAGACCGAGCAAGATTGAGGAAAACTTACCGAGCCAAGTAACGGAAAGCCGAAATATCCGCAATCGGTCGAGGATCACGATGGAAATCCCGGCACGTATCAAGAAGAGGCCGATTAATTAGCAAATCATGAGATTTTTAACCTTATATAAAACTGTATCAAAAGTAGAACACCCCCGCTGTATAAAGGGAAGTCCTGATCATTTGTAGAATACATTGTAACATGCAAAGAGTGAGCAATATACTGATCATTTTCTAGTTCTTATTATAATATTATCTTATTATTCAGTTCTAACACTAGTGAGGCATTTCTTGGTTCGAGGGTGATCAAACTCAAAGGTTAAGGCTGTTCAATTTTGTGGTTTGCATTTACTTTATTATCGTCAATTTCAATATTAATCTGTCTACTTAATTTGTATCAAGTTATATCACGTATCCTTCAAATCGCGTAGAAATTTAATTGTTATTCAATTTTAAGGGTAAACAATTTGGCGCCCCCACAGGGGCTAAGGATAATAGCGATTACATGATACAAACTTTTATAACACACACTATTTTACACTTGTTCTTTGGAGTGTCTTTGATTCCAGGACCAAAATGTCAAATTCTCAGTCAGCACCTCTACACGTTGACAATGATTTCGGCCACGGCGAAAATGATAACATGGCACCAGGGAACGACATACCCCCGGTTGACCTCGATGGAGTTCCGGCTGCAGATCCAATCGACATCAGCTCACATGTAGTCATTAACGTAAATTTGGTTGTCGATCCCGAGGGCAGCATCAGTGGGGAAGTTTGATCAGCTACTCAAAGCACTCGTGGCGGCGAAGATGGGATTAGACTATGGGTGATCTTCGAAATGTTGCAGGCTCAACATGCAGCGATAGCCCAGCTCCAAAACTAGAACACCCACCGAGTAGGATCGAGCCCGAGCCATCCCAGGAAGTTGTTCACAGGGTCGAACCGGTTTCAAGGAAAACCGAACGAGAAAGAATCAGAGACCAATCCTGCAATCATGAAGATGCTCGAAGAACTGACAAAACGAATTGAATCGGGGGAAAAAAAAGATCGAGGAAAACGACAAGAAGGTGGAAACTTACAACTCTAGGGTCGATCAAATCCCGAGGGCACCGCCTATATTGAAGGGATTGGACTCCAAAAAGTTCATGCAAAAACCATTTTCCCCCGAGCACGGCTCCGAAGCTGATCCCCAAGAAGTTCCGCATGCCCGAGATTCCTAAGCACAATGGAACAATCGATCCAAACGAGCATGTCATATCTTACACATGTGCTATCAAAGGGAATGATCTAGTGGATGGCGAGATCGAATCTGTCTTGCTAAATAAATTCGGAGAGACCCTGTCAAAAGGAGCTATGATATGGTACCATAATTTACCACCTAATTCTATTGACTCATTTGTTATGCTTGCAGATTCTTTGGTAAAGCGAAACGTCGGGGCCATCAAGGTCAAAACCAGAAAATTGGACCTTTTCAAGGTAAGGCAGAAGAACAATGAAATGCTCAGAGAATTCGTGTATCGGTTCCAAATGGAACAGATGGACCTACTACCGGGCGCTGATGATTGGATGTTCAAGCTTTAACCCAAGGACTTAATGTTTAATGATTGAAGCTCGGTGGCTTCGCAGCAGTTGAAGCAGAATCTGATAGAGTACCCTGCTGTTACTTGGGCCGATGTGCATAATCGGTATCAATCGAAGATTAGGGTCGAAGACGATCAACTTGGGGATTCTTCTAGGTCCATTTATCCTATCATCCCATCGATAGAATCAAGAGGGATATTGACCGAGAACCAAGGTTGAACAGAGAAAGATACCAGCCGTATAATGGAGATCGTAGGAGCAACGGATTTGGGCAAAATTCTGCACGAAATGAAAAGAGAAGTGATTGAGGCTACAGCTCTCGAGGGCTCATGAGCAAGAATGGTTTCAACAGGCCTATCGGACCTAAAGAAGCACCACAGTTATCGGAGTACAACTGCCATCGTATCGGCTATCAGACGCATCAAAGATACCAAGTGGCCTCGGCCTTTACAAACCGATCCATCCCAAAGGGACCCCAACAAGATATGCAAATATCATGCCCACAGAACGGAGGATTGTCGACAACTGAGAGAAGAAGCAGCCGGTTATTCAACAACGGGCATCTTCGGGAATTTTTGAGCAACCGAGCCAAGAATCATTTTAGAAACAGGGATTCCAATAAACAAAATGAGCAAGACGAACCCCAACACGTCATCCATATGATCATCGAAGGGGTCGATGTTCTGCAAGGTCCGATGTTAAAGCGCACCAAAATATCAATCACAAGGGAAAAACGAACCCGAGATTACATACCTGGTAATTTTTGTACTCATGAATAAAACTCGAGTTAAACGTGTGTTAATTGTTCCACGTCACTCGGCCAACATCATTCGATCGAGAGTCATAGAACAACTCGGTTTGTAGGTCCAAATCGTGCCTACGGCCCGAGTGCTAAAAGGATTCAACATGGCTTGCGTAACTACTAAGGGAGAAATAACGTTACCGGTAAACGTAGTCGGTACCACCCAGGAGACCAAGTTTTATGTGATCGAAGGGGACATGAGTTAAAATGCCCTGTTCGGGAGGCCATGGATCCACAATATGAGGGTTGTGCCCTCGACCCTTCATCGGGTATTAAAATTTCCAACATCAAAAGGGATAAAGACAATTTACGGGGAGCAACCCGCCACAAAGGAGATGTTGGTCGTCGATGAAGTAATTCCGATATCAACACTCTCATTAACAAAGGACTCAGGTTCGAAAGCAAAATAGGAAGCCAAATAGCAATCACCGATGCTAGCCTCGACCCAATCGGGCAAGCAAGGGACTGACGAAGATGACGATTACGGGGTTCCTCGATCCTTTATAGCTCCCGATTATTTTGTTGCTACCAAATCAACGGACGAAGAGCTGGAGCAGGTCGTACTGATCGAACATCTGCCCGATCGAAAGGTATATCTGGGCACGGGGTTAACTCCCGAGCTCAGGAAAAAGCTCATTCAATTTCTTATAGCTAACATGGATTGTTTTGCTTGGTCCCATCTCGATATGACAGGGATCCCACTGGAGATCACTATTCACAAGCTGATCTTGGACCCGAAGTTTCTTCCGGTAAAGTAGAAAAAGAGACCCCAGTCCGAGATCAAGCATGCCTTTATCAAGAACGAGGTAACTAAACTCCTTAAAATAGGGTCCATCCGGGAGGTCAAATACCCGGAACGGTTAGCAAACGTAATACTAGTTCCTAAAAAGGGAACAAACTAAGAAAGTGTGTAGATTATAAATATTTAAATAAGGCATGCCCCAAATACTTTTTCCGTTTGCCTAACATCGATCGCATGATCGATGCCACGGCCAGCCACGAGATCCTCAGTTTTCTCGATGCCTACTCCGAGTACAACCAAATACGGATGAACCCGGATGATCAAGAAAAGACCTCTTTCATCACTAAGTATGGTACATACTGCTATAACGTAATGCCATTTGGATTTAAAAATGCTGGCGCCACTTACCAATGCCTAGTAAATCGAATGTTCGAAGAACAAATAGGAAAATCCATGGAAGTTTACATTGACGATATGTTAGTTAAGTCCCTGCAAGCAGGGGACCATTTAAAACATTTGCAGGAAACTTCAGTATATTAAAGAAGTACAACATGAAGTTGAATCCTGAAAAGTGCGCGTTCGGAGTCGAATCAGGTAAATTCCTCGAGTTCATGGTGTCCAACCGAGGAATCGAGATCAACCCTGACAAGATCAAAGATATCGAGGATATCACGGTAGTGGATAATGTCAAGGCCGTACAAAGGCTAACCGGGCGCATTGCCGCCCTGGGGCGATTCATCTCGAGGTCTTCCGATAAAAGCCATCGATTTTTCTCGTTACTGAAGATGAAAAACAACTTCACATGGACCCCGGAATGCCAACGGGCCTTAGAAAAACTAAAGTGATATTTATCGAGCCCGCCACTGCTTTACACGGCGAGGGCAAACGAACGACATATTTGTATTTAGCAGTAAGTGGAGTCCTAGTCCAGGAAGAACAAGGTATGCAATTTCCAATTTATTATGTTAGCAGGACCTTAGGTGAGGCCGAATATAGATATCCACACCTAGAAAAGTTGGCACTCGCTAAGTGCCTCTAGGAAACTGAAACCATATTTTCAGTTCCATCCTATATGTGTTGTGACAACCTACCCTTTACGAAATATAATGCATAAACCTGAACTCTCGGGACGATTGGCCAAATGGGCCATAGAAATCAGCGGGTAAGATATCAAATATCAACCCCGAACAACCATTAAATCTCAAATTCTGGCATATTTCGTGGACGACTTTACGTTGGCCCTAATATCCAAAATCGAAAGAGAGTTGTTGGTAAACTCGGGAACGTCTTCGGGAATCTGGACCCTCTTTACGGACGGTGCATCAAACATAAAGGGGTCCGGACTTGGCATCGTACTGAAGCCACCCATAGGCAATATAGTTAGACAATCTATTAGAACTATAAAATTGACTAATAACGAGGCCGAATATGAGGCCATGATTGTAGGTCTCAAACTGGCTAAAGGCTTGGGGGCGGAGGTGATCGAAGCTAAGTGTGACTCCCTCCTAGTATTGAACAAAAGTTAACGGAACGTTCGAAGTCAGAGAAGAAAGAATGCAAAGGTACCTAGACAAGTTACAGGTAACATTACAGCGGTTCAAAGAATGAACTTTGCAGCACGTGCCTCGAGATCAAAATAGTGAGGTTGATGCCCTTGCAAACTTAGGATCATCAGTCGAAGATGATGAGATCAACTCGCGGGCAGTCGTACAACTCATGGGGTCGGTAGTAAAAGAAGGTCACGCCGAAATAAACTCCACAAGCTTAACTTGGGATTGGAGAAATAAATACGTAGAGTATTTGAAGACCGGGAAACTTCCCTTAGATCTAAAGGAATCGAGGGCCCTGCGCACAAAGGCAGCCCGATTGAGCTTGTTCGAGGAAGGAACCTTGTTCAGAAGAATGTTCGATGGCCTACTAGTGATATGTCTGGGACCGAGAGAAACCGAATATGTTCTAAGGGAAGTTCATGAGGGCACCTGCGGAAATCATTCAGGCGCCGAATCATCGATTCAAAAGGTAATCAGAGCCGGCTATTATTGGATCGACATGGAAAAGGATATCGGTTCAAAAGGTAATCAGAGCCGGCTATTACTGGATCGACATGGAAAAGGATGCGAAAAAGTTTGTACGAAAATGTGACAAGTGCTAAAAATATGCTCCAATGATCCACCAATCGGGGGAACTATTGCATTCACTCTTATCGCCATGACCGTTCATGAAGTAGGGAACGGACATCGTCGTCCCTCTCCCATGGGCACCGGGTAAGGCTCAGTTTATCTTATTTATGACTGACTATTTTTCTAAGTGGGTTGAAGCATAGGCATACGAAAAGGTCAGGGAGAAGGAAGTCATCGACTTCATTTGGGACCACATCATATGTCGGTTTGAAATGTCGTCCGAAATTGTATGTGACAACAGGAAACATTTTGTCAACAGCAAAGTGACCAAGTTTCTCGAAGATCATAAGATCAAAAGGATCTTATCGACACCTTATCACCCTAGTGGGAACGGACAAGCCGAATCGACCAACAAAACCATAATACAAAACCTTAAGAAAAGGTTGACTAACGCCAAGGGAAAATGGAAGGAGATCCTGCCCGAAGTTCTTTGGGCGTATCGCACAATTTCGAGGTCCAATATCAGGGCCACCCCGTTTTATTAGTTTATGGCACCGAAGCTCTTATACCGGTCGAAGTCGGGGAGCCAAGTATCAGATTCTGATATGCAACAAAGGAATCAAATGACGAAGCCATGAATACGAGCCTAGAACTATTGGATGAAAGACGTGAAACCGCCCTTATTCGATTGGCCGCCCAACAGCAATGGATCGAGAGGTATTACAATCAAAGGTCCAATCTTCGATACTTCAATATCGGGTACTTAGTACTAAGAAGGTCACAATAAACACCCGGAATTCGAACGAAGGAAAATTGGGTCCAAACTAGGAAGGACCATACCAGATTCTCGAAGTCATAGGGAAAGGATCCTATAAGCTCGAAATGATGAACGGAGAACAACTACCAAACAATTAGAACGTAACTCACCTACAACGATATTACTGCTAAGGTACGACCCCATTTCATATTCTTTTATTTTTGGACTAACACTTGCAGGTGGTCGACAAGAAGTGACACGAAGTCTTTAGGTCTAAAAGCACGCGTTGCACTCTTTTTCCCTTGAACCGTTTTTGTCCCAAATGGATTTTCCTGCAAGGTTTTAAACGAAGCAATAGTGGATCGTGCTAACTTAGAATCAAAGGCCGATTACGAATCGGTGTCGAAGACAACATTAACAGTATCCGAGGTTCCCTACAATCAACCTCGAATACTAGGGGGATTACCCTCGGATATCGACTTTTGCGAGGAACTTACTTCGTAATAGAAGGGTCTCGATAGGTAGGATTTGTTGTAAGGTCCAAAAGGTCAGACGAACCGTGCCCACATAGATTGCTCGAGCCCTGGCATAAAACATGTACGCATGTATAACTATTTTGCACAAGAATAAAGAGAAGTACTTTCCTTGCAATTATCTTATGTTTTAGAAAATTTCCTCTTTACATCCCTTAAAAAAATCGTACTTCCAATCTCTTAAAGATAACGAGCTCAAGGGCCGATTATAACCGGAATCTATATGGTCACTCCCTCACTCCGGGACTGTCGTCCGAAAACAAACTCGAACAGATCGAGCTATTAAACATCGGAGGCATAAGACCTCTTAGGCAACCCCCGAATTTTAAAGGCCACGACCATACCCACTCAGGGACTGTTATCTTAGGCAAGCCTGGATAACTCGAGAAAGCAAGCCCACTGGGCGATACCCGAACTAAAAGGCTACGACCATATTTACACGGCTCGGAGACGTCCGAGAATCGTAACAAAAAGATAGGCCTTCAAAAAGAAATTTTTCATAACCAGCTTTAAAGGCTACCCTCGGTGAACTATGATTTTGGCTACTTACTTTGGGAAAAAGGTTTTCGGTAACATTGAACCCCAAGACGACTTAAAACAGAGTAATGTAAAGGCAAGGTTTGTTTGAACCTTCAAACATAACCTAAGTTATTTTATGCTAAGGCATCCCGACCTTCGTGAATACAAGTAGTAAGGTAAAGGGAAAATATGAAAGTCGAAAGGGAAATAAAAGCTTCATATATATTCCAACAATGTTTTTACAAAGGCCAGAATGATCCAATACCAAAAACCTACAACAGCCGAAACGGCCTCTAAAAGATGCAAAAAAGAAAAAACATATAAAGGCCTAAGTGGCCTTGTCCTCATCGGAGCCAGCATCTTCATCATTGAGATCTTCCCCGTCTTCAGACTCACTTTAGCTCTCAGAATCTTCCTCGGGTAAGGCCAGCTTCCGAGGGCTTCTTCTACTTTGGCACTCTCGAGTTCAGCCAGTACGCCGAAGTTCTGAGCATGAACTCCTTCTAGGGTTTCTCTCTGATCTTTCCACTATGCATGCTCCACCATACTCCTAGCCTGAGCTTGGATCGCCTCGACGTCGACCTTGAATTGGGCCACTTTGGCGTCAGCTTCAGTCTTGGCCTTAACCACCTCTGATTTGGCCCCTCAAGGTCCTTGGCCAAATTCTCTTTATTAGAAATAGCCGTGTCCAATTGGTATTGAAGTTCTTCGATTTTCTTGACCTGTACCGAGATCTTCTCTTGTGCATCCTGGAGCTGGGTCTCGGCCGATTCCAGTTATGCTTGGACAGCTTTCTTTGTCGAGGCTAAGATGTCCATATTTTTCTTGAAATCCTCAGCCTCGGCTTATCTCGTATCTACCTGTGCCTTAGCTGCCCGATCTGTTCAAGCCTCTGCCGAACCTGCAGGATCGGATCGTTGGCCACTATGTCATTTCATCTTCGCTATCGTGAAGTACTCGAATTACCTGGTCGGCCATCTCGGTATGCCTCCGAGCCGCTTCTAACTCGGCCTGAAGCTTCTCACTGAGAAGCTTGTAGGTGTCCCTCTTCCCAGTAAGCACTCGAACCTCGGCCTCGTGATTGGTTAACTCCTCCCGGTGTCGGAGGAAAGTCTCATGATGCTATACTGAGGCCTGCAAACATGAAAGATGGAGTTATAATTGTTTACAACTTTAAAATCAAAATACATAATGAAAAAGATACTCGAAGTTACCCAATTCAATGCTTGTTGAGCTTCATTGAAAAGGTAGGGGATTTCCACCTTGTCCATCATGGCCTGATCCTCTTCGGTCACCAAACACCAAAGGTAGCTAGCGACCCCCACGGAGGCAGATAAAACTCGGGCATCCTCTGGGATAGAGAAAACTATCGATCGCTTTTGGTCAGGGTCAACGCTCGGGGCCGGGAACCGGTCCACTAACCTTGGGCTCGAGGAAGACCCACTGGCTCCCAACGAGGGTACCTTCTTTGGCACCGGCAAGTCTCCGAGCCCGGTGACGTCCTCTGAGGCAGCAGACTCTAACTCGTTTAAGAAATTGTGGATATCTGCAGCCCCCTGAGGCCCCTCGTAAGAATCGCTTTCTAGCATGCCGGCCTCACGGATCATGGCATCTGAGAACTGGGGAGACCCTCTTGTAAGGTCGATCACCTCAAGCACGTCTTCCGGGGCACTTTCCTTTGCTCGAGGAGTATCAGCCCCGATCTCCCTCTCGACCTCCCTAGCTTGGGGCGGAGTGGCCTCACCCTCTATTAGTTCGGGAGCTTCGGCTAAGACTCCCTCAGAGACCTCCTTATGTCGGGACAGTTCAATTTTGGCATCCACCGGTTCGGAGGGCCCTTGTGTCACGACACCTGCCCGCACACGGGCCACCAACTTGGATTTCCCTTCTTCTTCTTCTTCTTCATACTCGCCCCTTAATCAGTGGATTGAGTCCGAGGATAGACCGCTGGTGCTTCCCTTGGGCTTGCGCGACCTCTTCTTTGGTTTCTTCTTTTTCGAGTTCGGGGAGCTCGGGGCCCTTTTTCTCTTCTTTTTATCACCCTGCCTCGGAGCAGGGGACTCGAAAGGCACATCCTCATCACCGGATGGAGGCCTCATGGCAACATCTTTGGGGAGACCTACAAAAGAAACAGAACCGATAGGAATTCAACAACACAAGGAGGAAATTAAACATTATTGCATCAAAAGAGAAAACTTACCATGATTACGGGCCTCCCACCTACCTTTCGACAATTCGTGTCATGAGCGCTCGGCATATGGTCTCTATGACACCAGGCCCTCGACCCACTCTTTGAGCTGAGGAACTGCATCCGGCATCTGAGACATAACTGCACCACAAAAAACAGCGAGAGAAAGAAGGAAAGGGAAGAAACAATAAATAAAGTCTTTAAGGAGAAGTTATACTTACGCTTCATGTTCTATTTCTCGGGAAATGGTATATCCTCGGTAGGGATCAGGTCCGAGGTTCTCACTCGAACAAATCGTCCCATCCAGCCTCGGTCCTGGTCCTCATCTATACTCGAGAACGGGGCCCTGGTGGCCCGGTGAGCAAGTTTGATTAGCCCCCCTCGATAAAGTTGGGGACTATACAGGCGCATAAGATGATTGAGGGTAAAGTCACATCCCTCGATTTGCTTACGAAAAAACGAAGAAGGATCACTATCCTCCAAAAAGAGGGGTAAATTTGACCAAGGGTCACTTCGTACCTCTTGCAGAAGGCAGTAAAGATCGGGTCTAAGGGACCCAACGTGAAGGAGTAAGTGTAAAAACTCAAAAACCCTCCACGTGGGTAGTGATTGATTCCTCAGGCGAGGGCATCACCACGTGTTTATCGGTCCAGTTACAATCCTCTTTGACCTTGGAGAGGAGATCGTCGGTGATCGTACATATATATCTCGATACCGGCTCACATCTACCCTGTACCGATGAAGCCTTTTCGATCTTAAAATCAACACTGATCGGGCACCCACCTGGAACGAACTCTTCAGAGGGTGGCTCCACCACAGTCCCATTGCCGGCGGCCCGTGATCAAGATCGAGATCGAGCAAGATCGAGACCGAGACCGAGCAAGATCGAGATCGAGCAAGATCAAGACCGAGCAAGATCGAGGAAAACTTACCGAGCTAAATAACGGAAAGTCGAAATATCTGCAATCGGTCGAGGATCACGGCGAAAATCCCAGCACATATCAAGAAGAGGCCGATTAGTTAGCAAATCATGAGATTTTTTACCTTATAGAATTATACCAAAAGTAGAACACCCCCACTAGGAGTAGCAAACGGGCGGGTCGGGTCGGATATGGTTCGGGCCAAAAATGGATAAATTATCCGACCCGACCCATATTTAATACGGATAAAAAATGGATTAACTGGCGGATAATATGAGTAACCATATTATCCATGACTTGTGTATGATCACTTTTGGGAGAATTCTTAGTCTCCCTAACTTAATGTCCCCAATTTGAAGCTTTACAAATGTAAAAGTTAGACCCATTGGTTATCCATTTTCTAAATGGATAATATGGTTCTTATCCATATTTGACCCATTTTTAAAAATTCCATTATCCAATTTATTTTTAGTGGATAATATGGGTGGTTAACTGTTTTCTTTTAACGATTTTGCCACCCCTAACCCCCACTATATAAAGGGGGGTTCTGATCATTTGCAGAATACATTGTAACATGCAAAAAGAGAGCAATATACTTATCATTTTCAAGTTCTTATTATCTTGTTGTTCAGTTCTAACACTAGTTGAGGCATTTCTTGATTCGAGGTTGATCAAACTCAGAGGCTAAGGCTGTTCAATTTTGTGGTTTGCATTTACTTTATTATCGTCAATTTCAATATTAATCTGTCTACTTAATTTGTATCAAGTTATATCACGTATCCTTAAAAATTCAATTGTTATCCAATTTTAAGGGTAATCAAATATTTTTATATAGTTTTCAAATAAGTATACTTTATTTGAAAATTCTGAAAATTCTATATGCAAAATTATGATAAATTAAGAATTTTGAGTGAATTTTGATACAAAAATTCGGACAAAGGTAGTAATTAGAATTTTCACCTACATTTGTTTCTCTAAAGACTGCGCATATTTTCTATAAATTTGATATGGTTTATGATCACAATTGGACCAGAAATGCACCACAAGTAGGAAATAATAGATAAAGCAACTGGAAAACTACCTGTTTAGGATGATGCATGTGGTGAATTATTTTTTTCCACGTTAAAATGTCAATCTAGTTAATCAAAATATAATTTGAAAATATCCGTGTATATACCTCTATTATAAACATAGTTTTGCATCCCACTTTCCCTTGGAATTTATTCAATTTTGCCCCTAGTTTTTCACGCTTTCCCCCTATTCTAATGGCAATTAATTTATTATTGTGGTTAGAAACTTAAACGTTCAATTATGTTATGTGTACCATATAGATAGCCAAAATAGCACGGTCTAGCCAGTTTTCGAACTGGTCATTCAAAAATAGCCAGCGTTTACCAAGTCAATGAAAAATAGCCACTATTTTGCTGCAACAGACACCGGTCCAGCATAATATACTGGAGTTCGGTGCACCTGTGTATGAACTTCCAGCATATTATGCTGGAACTCCAACACACGGAAAGTTCCAGCATAATATACTGGAGATTCGAGCACTTGTGTATGAACTTCCAGCATATTATACTGGACCAGTATACTTGCTTGAACTCCAGAATATTATGCTAGAGTTCTAGTGTACTTATGCTGGAACTCCATCATATTATGCTGGAGTTCAAGTATACTTATGCTGGAACTCCAGCATAATATACTGGCGTATTTTCCGAGTTTTGAACAGTGTTTTCGCTCAGATTTATCTTTACATGAAAAGTGACTAAATTTCAATTACTTTTGAAACTGAGCTATTTTTTAACGACCATTTGTAAATCTGACTATTTTTGAATTTCTCCCATGAAGATAACTTCAAAATAAGAAAATCACCAACTTGCCTTAAATTATTTAGTAATGGAATGAAATGTAACCTAAGCAGAGCCGCAAGCCGAAGAAATACAGAGGAATTATATATCAAAATCAGTTAGTATTTGATTGACGCCTGGTTATTTTCACTGGTGTTACACAGAAAATAAATTTTCAAGCTTGAAATTGGATAAATGGGTTTTCTTTCACTAAGATAAGAAAAATAACAACAAAAAAACTTAATACCTCATCACTTCACCATCACCGAAAAAACAATACAGCTAAATAGGCAACTTAGCATCATTGCAAAAGAATGGCAAAAAAGCTATTTCATACACCAAGACTCCCTTACTCCAGTTCATTGACTTTTATCTCCAATTGCTCACCTGTTGAAAGAGTCTTAACATTAACCATACCTTTTTGCCATTCAGCATTTCCGACCAAAATCAATCTGCGTGCATTTATCCGTGCTGCTCGCTTGAACACCCTTCACAACAAGAAATGAAAAATTGGACGTATGAGCTTCAACGTGAAACAGCAAAGACATACTGTAGCTGCAAGCAGCTAAATCAACAAAGAAATGGAGAATCTATAGATCGGAAATATTAGAGTATCATGTACCACTTAAGCGGCTTGTTCTCCAAAACCAAATCAACGCTTTGCCCTTTTTCCCTGAGAATAGTGGCAACTGCTGATGCCGCACCTTGAAGTTCCTGATCCAGTGAGCAGACAATGTTCTCTACTTGGAGGTTAAGTTCTGGTAGAAGTCCCCTCTCCTTGAGCAGCTGAGTATTCCCCAACAGAGAAAGCACAAACAAATACCTTTAGACCTAAATCTTTCTAACATGAAACATACAGATGAGACAAACAAGCTAGAACAGGTCTGTTCCTGCAACCTATGGTGGTTCTCAAGTTGAAACTATGCAATATAGGTATAAAATATTACTGCAGTACTTCCATTTCGCTGAATCCAAAATTAAAGGAGGAAACTTGCTCAGAGAATTCTAAGAAGTACACAAAACACTGACTAGGGGCAGCTATCAACAAGCCACACAACCCCCAGCCTTTACTCCTGGAAGCAAAAAGGATCAAAACAAAATCTTAAAAATGACAAGCTCAAAGATCTAGTAAGGCTTAACTAGCAGGTTGAATATAGCATATCAGAAAAGAGTTACCGTGAAGCGACATGTTATGAGAATAGCTGTATGTGGTAAACAGACAATGTTGGAGGGAAAACTTTTCCTAAGTAGTGAATAAGACAGATGCTATTATGTTTGAACCTGACAAAGTTAGAAGTTTGTGGTTAGAAAATTTTTTCCTCTCTATTTCCTTCTCCCAAGAAGTGAAATTTTTTATTGCTAGCCCCTCTCTATCCTTTTCCAGACTACTTTCTGTTCTTTCCAGCCAAAGTGAAATTAAACTAGGAGTTCTCCTTTATCTTTAAAGGAGAGCCTTGGAACAAAGTTAAAGTTGTCTCCGTATGACCTATAGGTCACGGGTTCGAGCCGTGGAAGCATCCACTAATGCTTGCATTAGGGTAGGTTGTCTACATCACATCCCTTGGGGTGCGGCCCTTCCCCGGACCATGCGTGAACGCGGGATGCCTTATGCACCGGGCTGCCCTTTTTTTTCTCTTTTATCTTTACTCTAGTGATGACCTACTGTCAAACAGTGTTGTCAAAGGCGAAAAGTGTTAAAAAGCAGTCCAAGTCTATCGGGGCTTTAAGCGCAAAGCGCAATTGAAGTGTAGGCTCTAGTTAAAAAATGCGCAACGAAGAAATAAATAAAAATATATATGTAATGCAAGAAAAAATGACAATTTCATTTATAATGATTTCCTCAACTATTAATACGTGTATCTTTTTGCAAATCATATTTATTGTTTTGTACCGCTTTATTCAAGATAGAACTTATAGCCAATGAGGCGCACACCTTAGTATAATGAAGCGCAGCCTAAGTGAGGAGAGGAGCATAACCTGAGATTTCTTGAGCTTCAGGGCTTAAGCGCTCCTCAAATGAGCCTTCGACAACACTATTGGCAAAATCTATCATGAGCGTACAGTGTTTTTCTAAACCTTACATAAAGGGAACTTGTTCCCTTTGCTGATACTTTCAGTAATAGACTTGTTTTTCCTCCACTCACATACACATACTCCATCTTTATCAGCAAGACTTACACCAGGTTAAACCCATCTTACTGAAAGTCAAGTATTCCGTAGACCAAAAGGTTATAGATCTCAGGAAAACAAGCAAAATGTAGAAAGCAGGCTATAATTGATGTATGACTGGCAAAGGTACGGAAAGTTGAGAAGACTGTCTTGGTTGTAGCCCTTAGTGCAATCACAAAATGTCAGATAAGGTGGTGTTGATTGTCATTTGCGGCATGTTTGTGTGCATATTGGGATTTATTTCATGGCCTATGCCTACAAGTGTTGCTATTTGCAGGTTAGATACAGTCATGGAGAAAACAGTGTCTGCAATGTTCAAAGATTAATCAATTTTACAAAAAACAAAAACTTGAATTGATGGAAAACTGAGAATAATATTGTTTGAAAGCAAAACAGGCAAAATAGTCCATCTTGACACCGTCCATAAAGTAAATGTGAACTTCCACCTAAGTTCAGAGTAAAAGCCGTTCATGCTCCACTGATCAAAACATCAATTGAAAAACGGATTAATTTTTTAGCCCTAGCATCCAGCAAAAGAAAAAAGGACGAAGTTCTACTCACTTCTACTATTACAGCATCACCAAATCCAAATCCACAAGCTGGAAGATCATCGCCTCCAAAGGTAGACAATAGCCGATCATATCGTCCACCACCACAGATAGCCCGGAGCTTTCCTTCACGATCAAATCCCTGCAGAAATCTGTAATTACTCAATGAAGTGGAAGAGATAACCTATTTGCGAGCAAAATGTTTACCAGTAAGACAACTCCAACAAGTAGATAACCAATTCCAAATATTCTTGAAGTACACTTACATGCACGAAGTTCAGAATATTAACAGAAAATATCTTGAATCTAACCTCAAATACAATCCCCGTGTAATATGCCAAACCACGGACAATTGATGCATCAAACTGAAGCCACTCTGAATAGCCATACTTTTCAGCAAGCGAGAATAGTTGCTTCAAATCAGATAGTGCTTCTCCTGAGGCCCCAAGTTTTTCTGCACAAACAAAAATGTATAAAAACCAAGATCATAAACCTCCAAGCTATAATATTTGCTAATACATCAGTAGAGGATTACAACTGTGCCGTCTCTAAAACGGGTAGAAATACAATATTCATCTGGCACAATCACATAACTTCAAGAATAGGACATCTTTGTAGAAGTTCTATCACTTTGTATTCTCGTAAACAGTCTACAGCCAGACAAGACAAACTCTGCTGCAATTTCGTACAACTTTCATGGATCCACCTCCCAGGTGTTTAACAGGTTCTAGTTCTACTAAACAAGAAACTTACATGAAATAAAACTTTTTTTACATGATATAGAACTTCAGAACTGAATAAATTATGGTACATACTAAGGGGTATTTACTATTTAGGTAACCTTAGTCAACTAAATGCTGTAACGGCCGACCTTCTAACTTTGCCAAAGACTTCAGTGACAGGACTTGCAATAGCTCTTCAATAGCTACATCTGACATATCAGCCGACTGCAGATCTTTCCTGATATCATCCATTGGAATCTTTCCAATCTATTTCAGCCAAAAAAGTAACAGAAGTTGATCAGAAGAAGAAGAAGACTGGAAAGTACAGTAGGAGATACGTAAATCAACTATATTATAAACAACTGGCTGTTCATTAATTGCCGCTCACCACGATCACCAAAAATAAAATAAAAAATTGAGTTCCCAACAGAAAAAATAGTTCTAAGATCTTATAGAAGAAAAGTGCACTAGGCGTCCCTAAGATGTAATGCTATAAGGAGCAGCTTTCATAGTGAGGGATAGCCTAGGGGAAATGACTCCACCTCCAACCTTAAGGCTGGTATTATGTATCACCAAGAGAGAAAAGGGGGAAAACAGGGCACTTTCGACTCCAGGTCGAGGGATTTGTGCTTGGCTTTACCATGTGAGAAAAATGCAATAAGGACTACTTTTAATGGACCTTTGGAGTTTCTTTTTCTATCTCCTTTACCGTAAGCTTTTCTTTTTAATTGATAATTATTTTTCTCATAAAGGAAGGGGGGGGGGGGGGGGGGGGGCTGTAATATAAGAACCAAGAAAAACGGAAAATGGTGCGCTTTGAAAATAATTATGCATTTAACACAAGGGAAGCAGCTCAGAACCGGTAGCAACCGAGAAACATAGCTGCTATATCACCGAGCCAGTAGCAACCGAGAAACATAGCTGCTATATCACCGGTGGTGATCAATTTCAATGGTTAGTGTAATTTTTTTGGGGCAAAGTAGGAGCTAACTCACAGACACTAAAGCATGGGTTGAGAGCCTAAATTCTCAACAAAGCTTCAGCTAGACCATTGAATGTATAGAAACAACATTGGCAAACTAATAATGAATCATCTAAGCACAACTAAATTGCTATCTTAATTGAAGATCCTGCCAAGAAAACTCCTGAAAAATTCTTTCAATTATTTACAGTATTTTTTCTAAGCAAGTTCTTTAGAATGATCATAAAACCAGCAATGTTATATGGGAGTGAATGTTAAGCTTTCATAATATGGAAGTTGTAAAAATGCAGATATTAAGATGGATATGTTGTAATACAAAATTACACAAAGATTAGAAATGATCATCCGAAGGTGCAAGTAGTACACATAGCTGATAAGAAGATAAGAGAATGTTGTTTAAGATGGTTTTGCGATATCCTACATACACCTCCATATATGAATCGGTCCATACTGCACTGTGGTAATTAAAGGATACAGAATAGAATGAGATGGACATAAAATCACATGACCAGAAGTCTCAAAAGACATGCAATCGCTCGTAATCAACGCGAACTTAACTTATAATAAATACCATAAAGCAAACAATCTGCATAGGCAATACTAACCAGTTGATATTAAAGCTTAGCGGGGAATCTTCTTATTCTAGTTCAAGACTTGTATGTCCATGTAGGAACAAGTATGAAAGAACTTAGCTAAAAACATACTCCCTCTTTCCCAAGTATTTGCTTTTTAGCCTGTACCAAACGAAATGAATTTAACTTTAAACTTTTTATTTTACTCTTAATAAGATGATCTATATCCACACAAATGTCTATAGCTTGTTTTAGACTAGAATTATCAGAAGTCTTTTGTCTTTTTGTTTTCTTGAGCCGAGGGTCTTTCGGAAACAGCCTCTCTACTCCTTCGGGGTAGGGGTAAGGTCTGCGTACACACTACCCTCCCCAGACCCCACTAGTGGGATTTTACTGGGTTGCTGTTGTTGTTGTTGTTGTTGTTTCTTTCTTACTTAAACTTTGTGCCCAATCAAACACCATCACATAATTTGGGACGAAAGCAGTAATACAACAAAATCAAAGTATCCACATAGTGACACCAACCAGTTGGAATTAAAGTTAAGCTTCCACATAAGAGATACCAACTAACTGGGATCAAAGCTAAATTATCATCACACTTACATCATATTCCATATATGCCAAGGTTTTTTTTTTTTTTTTTTTGTTAGAGACTTGTATGTCGGATAGAGATAAATGTGAAACTGATAGAACCCTTGATTTACCTTTAAAAAAGAAATATTTACTATTGGAATGAAATGGGTCTGAATAAAGTGGAAGATAGAGGATTAGTATAATCGGCCTCAACTAAATTGGGATTAAGGTATAGTTAATTGGTAAAATACAGCTATATCTTTATCATATCACAATAAAACAGAAGTAGACAAGGAGAATAGAACTTCAAGCTAGATCCTGACATCAAGTTGCTAAACATATTCCCCTGCCTCAGAAGTACAAAATTATTAATTCTAATATCCTCACAATATGCATAGTTACCTATGAGAAAGTAGCCTTTTTTATAAGGAAGAAGCTTTTTGTATAAGTAAGAGTAAGGCACAATATGATTAGAAAATGCATAACCTTCTCCCACTTAATGCCAAAGAAACAGTCTTCCAATGGAAAATAAACAGATGCAATCACAGTAACCATATATTCTAATTTTTGGAATACTATAGATCAAACAAGAGGAACTGAGTTACATTATCAAACTGACCTTGTCTATAATGATGCAAACTCTACCAAACATGTTTTCTGGGACGGAATAGCACCTCAACACTTCTTGCAAGACCTATCAGATAGCACATGATATTTTCAATATAGATAAACAGATCAAAATCCCATTAAGTTGTTTAAGCTGAAATAGCACCATAAATGGCATCCTGAAGAAGAAAAAATTGTATCACAGAAATTATTCTCATTTCCAAATAGATTTGCTTAACTTCTGTCATACAAGCAAATTCGTTAACTCGCTGAATTCTCTAATGATAGTCCAAGGACTGACCTCATCATATTGGTAATTAGGGCTCATGTAATGCTTGTCAAAAGGGAAAAGAAGGAGCCACCTGAATTTCTTAGACATTTACAAGCCTCGGCCACCCACCTACTTTGTAACTTCCATTTGTCAGGCTGATGCTCAGCCAAACAACATCATAGCTTTATTTACTGATTTAGAAAAAGCACTAATACTTTGCATTTTCCAGGAAGACGATATCATCAACATAAAGACCAAGTTATTTGTAAAACAGGAACTTATTATCTAACTTGATAATAATCCACTAAGAATTAGGCTTCTTTTCAAATTTTTACTAGATTTCTCAAAATTTAAACAAGATAATAGCTACTATCTCATTTCAGTTTATGGGTGTTGAAGACACAGTTAAGTAAATACAAATGTACTCTCTCTAACAACTTAAACTTTTAGATGAGATGACCACACACTTCAACATTATATCAATCTGACTCATTTCAATTCTTGGTTTACCAAATGTTGGGCCCCCATGTTACATTGTCCAGGCTCCAAATAACCAGTCCTTGGCGTGGGGGATCTTAAGTGTCCCATATTGGTTGAGCAGTGGGTTATTTGTCTCCTTAAATGATTTTGGGTTATCCTTTGGAGCTGAGTTGAGTTAAGGCCAAAGGTCCATTTCTTCACAATGGGCATTACAAGTAGCCATTTTTCTTAACAAGCTACCAACCCTATGTCTATATTCTTGAGTTTTGATTTAATTTGTATATTATGGAGGTAGCAAGGATGTGACTGAAGTAATGGTTTACAAGATGGTTGATCGAGTAACATGTCCTATTTGAACTTAAGTTTCCAAACGATTTAACACTATAATAAAATTGTGGCAGTAGTATAATATATTGCATTAGTGGAAAAAATGTCAGGATGTCACCAAGTAGAAAGTGGGTCACCTAAATTGAGAAGAAATGGCAATAACATATGATAGATATTGACACGAAACGGCATTTAAATATTGTGTTCTTTCGCCACATATCATTTCTTGGGAACTGAAATGCAAACAAGTAGCAGGAACGCTAATAGAGATTGTTCTGTCAATAGGAAAAAATGTATTTTCAAGCACACACCTTTCTACTGGAGATCTTAAACCCAACATCTGATGCTGTGAGGCCTATGCGCTTGAAGAAGGTAATAATTGAAGATATCAGCTCTGCTTCAGCCTAAATAAGAGAGTAAATAGAAATAAATTTGGTGAGTGAAAATGTGAAATTAGCATCTAAGCAATTGCATTATATACTTAAAGCTTCACCAGCAAGAAAATATCTTTCTTTAGAAAAGCTCGGAACTTACATGCAAAATATGGAAGAGGGAAAAGAATACCTCAAATAGGTGAACTGAATTTGATGTTGATTGAAAGATTCATTCCTTGAAGTTATCTCTCTCCAAGTCTGTCTTAGGTCGTTATGTTGCTAGGAAAATTTATATTATTTGATGTTTTAGGGTTTAATCCTGTCAACTTTGGGTTTCTGTATGCTGTTCCACAACGATCAGACTTGGTCAACCAGTGTTCAGGCAATCTTGGCCATGTAGGAAACCACTTCATTATCTGTTTTATCTACATTCAACTTGGTTTGAGTCGTACTTCTACTAATTTATTTGTTTACCAGAAAAGGTGAAGTGCGGCAAATCAAGAAAAGAAAACATCACCGAGTAAAATGACCTATTCAGAAATCAAGCCCTGTCCACATCTAATAACTCAAAACTCCAATTTCATCCAACAGAAGATTTTGATTCAAGAAAAATACACTAGTCGGTCCTTTTGCCAAGAAACATCATCATGTCTAAGGCAAAATTCTCTGAAGCATTTTTCACTTAGAACATCTAATCCTACCATATCTTCGATCTGAGATTGAGGCGTAGTTGACTAATTACTGATTGATATCAACATTAGGTCGACTAATTCTGAAAGATCAGCAGCATTCAACTAGGCCGGGAAGGAGTATTTATAAAGCAGTTGCTACATGTAAACAGACTGTATAAGGTTGCAGCAGTTGGCAATAATTAAATTTTTTAATGCTTTATTTTTTATAACCGAGGTGTCCGGGGTAGCTTGCGCGCACCTCAACTAATTTCGCAGAGTACATGGTACCTCCCACCAGTAGAGGTACAGGTAACTCTGTCCAGCAAGACTTGGACAGATCCAAAAATCACATAGTGGTAACTCTGTCCAGCAAGACTTGGACAGATCCAAAAATCACATAGCGGTTTAGCCTCTGCTGGAATTCGAACCTTAAAACCTCGGGGTTCTCAACCCACTTCATTGACCACTAGGTCATACGCTTGCGTGCTTTTTAATGCTTTATTACAGTAGCAAAATCAACTAAAACGGATAGAGGTTAACCTACCGTTACATCTGGTACACCAATTATATCCATATTCCATTGGTAATGTTCACGGCGTCTTCCCCTGGTCATTCTCTCGTAACGCCAGCACTGTCCAATAGCAAACCATTTTAATGGAAGAGATACAGATTTTCTGGACAGAAAAAAACACGCAGATCAAAATCTGGCATCCCTACCTGGATACAAAATTGTAATAACATATTAATGAATGGTGAACATTGAAAAGTTGCAATAATTCTTGCTTCAGAAGTCAATCAAGAATCATGACTTTCTATGCACAAGTAAAACTAATTAGGCATTTACCCTTTCTGTATCACAAGTCTTGCCAATGAAGGAGTCAGCTCAGGCCTCAATGCAACTCGACGGTTTCCACGGTCCTCAAAACAGTAAAGCTGCAAGATAGAAAGAGAAACAAATGATATCATGGTTCATCACATTTCAGTTTCTTTCTTTGCCATGCAGGAGATAACATAATAAGTCCAGCCTACTTAGCTCATGATAGCAGAGTAGCCAAAAGAGGAAAAGACCAAAGTCTGCTACGACTTTAAGCGTGAAGCAGCATCAAGGGGAGGCTTTAACAAAGTATAGCGCTAATAAAAGAAAAATAAAAATATATGAGTTTAACTTATATACACTGACAATGTAAAAAAAAATTACATCATACTACCCAAAAGATATCTATAGGTAACCCTCCATAAAAAGTGGAATCTGTAAAGTTGGAAATGAGGCAGCTTACCTGCTAAAACGGTGAAGGTGACCTGATAGTGGGAAAAACTCTTCACATTGTCCGTGTGAACAAGTTAGACTCAATATATGAACACACACACACGCATATATATATATATATATATATATATATATATATATATATATATATATATATATATATATATATATATATATATGGACGTGCGTTGCACGTTAATAATAGCACGTGATGATTTAAACATTTATTTATATGAAGAAACAATCAAATTTAATTAATGAGAAATTTTTTATGTTTAATAATACAACAATCATCTAAATATTGAAAAATATTTACATTAGCATAATAGATGAATTTAAAATAAAAGAACATCATCATAACTTACACAAATGATCAATTTTGCCATGTTAGTTAGATAATTATTTATTATAGTTTAAAAGTATTTAATGTAATGGTATCTTGACGAACACTTATTTGTGGACAATATTTTTTTGTGTATGTTTCCTCATAATGCTTTGGTTGCTTTGCCTTGACCAGAACTCTTGTTGTCGATGATATCCCTTTTAAAAGTGCAACATACAGTTGTTCGTGCAAGAAAATATATTGCGGTGAATATAGTCCAATATATAGGATGTTTGTCCTTGTGCTTTATTTATTATATTTTCAAAAACATAAACATACTAAAAATTATTTTCACACAAATTTAAAAGGATATTCCTTAGTTTCGGAAGACGAAAGTTGAATTCATGGATAAGCATATACTTAGAAGCACATTGACTAGTATCATAATTTTTGCATGTATGATGTTATTGTCAAAACTTCTATATACCATATGTACATATGTGCTATTACATAAGCTATTCGGTGTATCTAAGTTTTTCAGTAGCATGATGGGCATATTTTTCTTCAAAATTAACCTATATACAATGGAAGATCAATTTTAACTTAGTCTATTATATATACGATGACACTAACATACATAAGAAATAATAAACTTGACAACAAACATGTATGGTAGAAGGTCATTTGGTATTTAAGTATTTAAGTATTTAAGTATTCGTATCTTTTTCTGCCTAGTCAAAAACCGAAAAACATTTTGCTTTTACTATAAAATTTTGCAGTCAACATTTTATTTAGTTGATCAATATGTTCATTTCTGCTAGCTAAGATATCATTTTAATTCTATCATGCGATTTTCACAAATTGCGTTTTAATCTAATGATAGAAATATTTCTTTTATTGAATGAACTGCCATTACCATTGGAATTGATAACCAAGTGTTCGGGAAGAACCAAATCATCTTTTATTGGATGCTCTTCTTCGTTTCTAACACGAAGCAAGAAGACACTGAATACTGGATGTGTTCTTACTTAATATTTCTTGTCAGTTCAATCATTTTCATTTGAGGCAAGAAGTATAACTTTAGCAAGCTAGCTTTTACAGTCTATGCTTTTGTCGATTTAGGAACTACTAGTAGTACTTGACAGAAATCACCTCCCAAACCATTAATTTTCCACCAAACGGTTTATTAATATCCAATATATCTCTAGAGCTTCGGGCAATCATTTCGATCGTTTGACACTTAGCCATAAGTGTTTCATCCCATATCATCAATTTTGCTTTCCTTATAAATTTAGCATCATTGCTCTACTTTGATATATTTGTGATGGTTATTTAAGTTGTTTGAAGAGGTATATCAAATCTAAAGTGGGTGGCCTCACAATAAAGTCGTTATTGATATACCACTTGCTACTATTGCTAATAGTGTCATGCCTCTTAATATGATAATTGCTAGTATTGCATGACATATAAATATTATTTTCATTCCACCGGAAGCATCTACAAAGAATAATCCCGTTATACCAGAGTCGAGTCTTTATAGTATAGTCTTGAAAGCTCGTTCTTGATTAGGATTTAGCTTTGATTGTGCTCCCTCGAACACTTGTATAGCATTTTGATTCTTAATAATATACTAACCCTTTTACTTTGTGTTCTAACTCTTTTTTATGCAATAAATTTATGTACCGTAAGTTTTTTTTAACTTTAATAAGAATTTTACCCATGTGATGAATTTAAAAAATAATTGAATTGGATTCTCTTGCTAAATAATTAATTAAAAGATTTAATTATTTAGTTTAAATATAAAAATAATTTATTTTATGTTGATTCAGATCTTAATATTAGTTCATCTCTTGTTTTGAATATTTTATTTTAATTATAATTTTATCCACCATAAAGTTTTTATTTTCAAAGAGTAAAAGATTAATATGACATTTCACTTTTAGATTGTTATGTCTATGAATCATTAGTGTATTGACTCTTACCAACTATTTTTTTTCTCTTTCTCACACATTTATATTCTTAAATATTTTCTTAGGTTATTATTTAATAATTGGGTATTTTTCACTATCACACAAAAATTTGATTAAGAAAATATTATCTGAGTAGGAAAATAGTTCAAATATAATATAAAAATATATTAACGTGAGGGTAAGTTTTTCTCAAATTCAAATCTTTATGCAGTCTATTTAATTTTACTTTTAATTTTTTCTTGGTATTGGACATTATGGAGTGGTAATGTATTGCCAATACGGAAGATTTTATGAAATTAAATTTATTAAACCTTATTTTTAATAAGAATTTAATAGACAAAATTTTATTAATTTTAAATACTAAAAATTAGCATAGAAGATATTGTAGTCCAAAAAAATAGGTTATTACAGTTATGTCCTTTCCCTATGAGTTCTTCCGCTTAATATTTTAGGGCTATTTTGGTGTATTAATATTGTATTTATGCTTTTATAATAATACAAGCTCTCTTTTTCTAAATAAATTTGGACAATATAATACATTCTCAAATTAAATTAGTAATATGACATTATAATACGTTTTCAAATTAAATTAATAATAGAAATTTTTAAGAAGTATATCCTAAAAGTAATAGGATTACATGACTAAAGATATTTACATGTTCAATTTTATATGATTTTGTCATCCCCAAAGTAATTATACTAATAAGATTCCTAAAGGTAATCATGTAGGATTCCTAACGTGTAGTATTATGTCCTAAAATTAATAGGATTGTAAGGCTTACATCTAGAATTCCGGTTATGTCCTTTTATTATGAGTTATTATGCTTAAGATTATAAGGTTATTTTTGTAAACCGACATTTTATTCATGATTTTATAATAATAACAATATATCCGTTTCATATTATTTGAGGTAGTTTGACTCGGCACGGAGTTTAAGAAAAAGAAGAAGACTTTTGAAACTTGTGGTCTTAAAAGCTTAAGGGGTAAAAGGTTCGTGGGGCCATGCCATTTGTGTGGCTATAAAAGCTTCTCCTTAAGGGCAAAATGGGTAAAATGAAGAGTTTAAAGTTGAATTATTTCCAAATTTAGAAATGTGTCATTTGTTTTGGAACAGACTAAAAAGGAAAGTACCTCATTTAATATGAAACGGAGGGAGTATATATAATATGCAAGGAAAAATAATTACAAAAACAAACGATACTATAATTCAGCAGAACGTGTCAAGTAAATATCATGTCAACCAAGTTTCAATAACCATCTTAAATTCTTTATCTAAATGAAAAGATGTAGTTATGTCTTCTAAAGCTAGTTTTCTTTATACTAAGCATCTGCAGTAAAATCATGTCACTCACATTTTACAAACCATTTAAAGACTAGATTTTTAATTTCCTGTCGCAAATCATAAGAAATTCGTTCGTGTCATTTTTTAACATTCTTTTTATCAGTTTATCAACCATGTTTTGTGTCTAATATTGCTTTTTAAAGACAGAGTCCACGGGTGACGAGAAACATGCATTAGCACCAAGTGACGCAAAGTGCACAACTTGGCACTAACTGAGCTTCAGGGCTTAAGCGCCTCAGACGAGCCTTTAGCAACACTACAGGTACCTATACTTTTATAGTGGCAGAGTATTCCACTATCCGCAAGGTACCAATACTAAATTTGACAAATTAATTTTTCTTCCTTTTCTTTAATTTCCGATGCAATTTCTCATTTGCCATTTTTCCATTATAGCACGTTCACCGAGAAGTTCCAGACATAGTTTAAATCACTTCCATTAACATAGAGAAAAAACTACATACTATTATAGGATTAATGATGTTGAAATGTTAACATAGAACATCATACAATTACAAACTGCATCCAAAATCATCCCTTTTTAACTTATCAAATAACAAAATCTGACGCAATATGTACCTATGCTCGATGTTCACACTTCAGCATCATTAATAACAGTTATAGTATGGAGTTGTTTTCTTCTCATGTCAGTGAATGTGATTTGCGAATAAAAGTAGAAACTGCACCCAAATTTACTCATAGGAAAGGAAAATACAAATGGAGAATGATGTCTATAAGCAATTCCACAACAAATTGTGATTTTCTGTCTCCATAATATCTACTAGGAATGAACACAGCAATTATTTGGCATACCCTCTTACAATAGGCAATCAATGTTGGCATTTTAAGAGTGAGAATGGGGCTACCATTTCGATAATATTCCCTCTATTCCAGATTATGGGGTCCACATAGGGAAAAAGAGTACAACCCATCTTGCCATAGAAACCAAACTTTCACAATCGAAGAGTGATAATTGGGGTTAGCACAGAAAATACTTCTTCAATACACCTAGATAATCATCCTTGACCATAGACTGATCATTCAAATAATTTGTTGTTGATAGGTTAAATCATGATCACAGAAGTAGTTGAAATGTGTAAAGTAGTAATACCTGCAATACTTCAAATATTTGTAGACGGGAAACTTATCCATCTATAAATGGGATTGTTAGAGTGGATAAAAGGGAAAGAGAATCAAGTAAACTCAACTAGGAGGTGTAATCGGGCGTTAAGATTTCAATTACTCTCTCTCTCTCTCTCACCCTCTTTTAGGTATTCACATTCATACCCTCGAGGAACAGTTGGTAAGAGAAAACTGGAACGTACATCTTTTACACTGGTGCCCATTACTTCCAGCATTTCAGTGAAGAAATACCAGCCGGGACCCAAATCACTTAATGTATTTTCTCCTAAGCCTCTTTATCAAACATGATTTTATCAATATCAAAGATCACGACATAAAATCTACTTAGCAGGTGATTTGGGGTAGCTCGAGAGGAAGTTTGTAGAAGATTGTTATAGCTTAGTATTTAAAAAATTGAGTTTAAACTGATAGTTTTCTCCTTATTTGGATAGAATGAAGTAACGAAGGTAGAAGAGGATGCATGTCTCAGGTTCCCAACAACAAAGGTTGCTTACAAGATTACCAAATTAGAACCCTCATCATAATTGAGCTCTCAATCCGAGGTCTCCAAGTATTTAAGTATACATGAACGTGTACCAAACATATGCATGTAGCGTGTCAAAAATTACAAGACAACAAAAGAATCAGTCATAAACCTGATCTCTAATCTCCTCCCCAGCCTTCCTAATATAAAGAGCCTCTGACTCTAGCACAGGAAAATCAACCTCTTCAAACCCGAATTGCTTCGATACCTGAAATACATAAGAACAAATTAGCAAATATACAAGGTCAGCAGCAACAACAACAACAAAAACAGACAATATAATCAATTTATATATATACACCTCTCTGAAGTTCTGGAAGAGCCAATTGCGGAGGCGCATGTCTTCAGGGGGGAAATCTCGGGTACCTTTAGGAGGATTGACGTCGATTTTCTCAGCATTATCGTATTCAACTGGAGGCGAACTCACTGAGCCGGACCGTCCGGTTCGAACTTTCTGGTTCGCCGATGATTCTATGGACAATGAGGAGGAAGAAGTAGAGTAAGCTCTAAAACTAGTGCGTGAATGTGAAAAGAGAGAGAAGTTAAGGCGGTGGCGGAGTGACAGAACCGCCGTCGACAGCCGTGCGTGGTGGTGGTGGTGGTGGAGGATAAGGAGGGAAGGGTTTAAAATTGCCGGCATGGTTCACTTATTCGCCGGCACAGAGGGAAAATGCTTATCTGGGTTAACTTTCGGTTGCGAAAAGAAGAATTACGTGCTTTACTGATGACCCAAAATCGCATTTTTACTTATTTAAATTTTTTGGTCAATATAACTTATCAATTAAAGTCAAACATGCATACAATCCTTTATACTTTTTCATTTTTGAAGAAAAATGACAAGAGTATAATTAAAAGTTGGTGACTTAAATAAATAAAACAAATTAGTAAACGATTGATATTGAAAACAACAACAAAAAAAGTGTGCTCTTAACTAAACATGTGAATTCGATCCCGTTTGTCCATGAAATTTTTTTTACTTGTTTTCGAAAAAAATTCTTTTTTCCGAAGTCAATGTTTGGCCATAAAACTTACAATTTTCACTTGAAGATGAACTTTGAAATTTTTCGAAAATTTGAAAAACTCCAAAAAAAACTATTTTTCAAAAATTTTACTCAAGTCACTCACAAAAATACAAAAACAATCCAAAATTATATTTATGTCCACACACAACTCTAATTTTCAAATACTGTTTTCACTAGAAAAAGAATTTTACTTTTTTCGGAATTTTACAATTCTTATGTCCAAACGCCTACGAGAATGCGTCCAAACTCTTATAGAAGGCACAAACTTTTGATATTGTTATAAAGTTGGGTTATCTATGAACGTTCGTAATGCAATTTAGAATACCCGATAAGAAAATAATAAAATGAAATGACGTAATAAAAAATAAAATATTATTACTTCAAAATGGAATGTGATATATGAAATTTTTTCACAAAGATATTAGAGTTGCGAGGAATATTAGGAACATGTCTAGTCTACTGCACTAACAAGTACTCCCTCCGGTCTAAAATAAATGATTTTTTGGATGTTTTTACACAAATTAAAAAATCCACCTTTTAGCATTAATTAGCAATGGAATTGACCATATTAACCTTTACTATTTCACATAAACACTCCTAACACATATTCCAACACCATTTACTTCAAGGACAATGTAGGAAAAAAATAATTAATTCATTCTTGAAATCTGGAAAAATCACTTATTTTGGACCACAAGAAAAAGGCCAAAAAATAACTTATTTTGGACCGGAGGGAGTAACAAGTAACAACTTATGAAAATGCATCTTTTTTCTATAATTCATATACGTCCACCTAGTTCATATTTGGAACACTAATGTCTCATAGTTCGGATACTTCCCCTTTCATGTTTTATTTCTCCTGTGACACAATGATGGGGACAGTTAATTAAATGATCCCCTTTTAAGTGTTCAATTGCGTAAAGTTTTTTTAATTCTGATTTATGTGGATGAACCTTTTACTACCTTAAAGAATTAAAAAATATCAAATTTTCTTTAGCTATTTCAATTAAAGTTGATCGGTGATTGTTAATTAGCCTCCTTTTTAGTTGATTACCAATTTATTGTATATGCTCAACCTTCTTTATTTGGTCGATTGACAACCTACGGTCGAAAATTCACCCTTATTTCTTGTGGATTATAAACTACTTTCGTGATCGATTATCAACCTATAGTCAATACGTCGACCTCCTTCCTAGTTGATCATTAACCTATTGTTAATAATTAACCTTCTTCTTGGTCTCTTATTCATCAAGCCCAACTCTAGTCCTAAAAAGGATAAGCGGTCGCTGCAAATATAATCCTCTAAAAGTCCGGAATCAAATCCCACAGAGAACTAAGGTTTCGCTGTAATTGTTCAATATCGCAAAGAAGACAAGTTTGAACAATTTCTAAATTATAATATTAAGATTTTTATATCTAACTAATTAACCAACAAATACTATAAAACGGTAAAATTATCAACTAACGAGACAAAGGTTTGGAGACTAAATTAAGGAGGTCTAGAGTTATGATTTCCCCAATTGTTGATTTCAGTATGTTTCTTATAGATTTGACTTAGTTGCCTCTATCAATCATGAACTCTCCAGTTATCATAAATCTCTCTCAAGCAATTATGATAATTTACTAGACGCACTCTCTCGAGCTACGCTAGCTAGATTCACATTACAGTTCACTTAGATCGCACCCGAGGTATCGTTATCTCTAATCCAACCTCTAAACCCTCGGTTATGACTCTCGCCTATACTCCGGGAGTGATGTTGTTCAAACAACTACCTAAATATGCACTCTCTCTCAAGCAGATACATAATAAATAGGAACGGCTAATTGAGGATCCTTTCAATTAACCAAAATCAAAACGTAGTTGAACAAATAGAGATCAACAACTAACTCAAAACTATATTAATATAACAACCAATTCATCCCCAAAAGGTTCCATCAAAACCCTAGAAAACGAATTAGCTTTTCATAAAAGTATGTGAAAACACAATACTCCAATTCATAACCAACAATAAAATAGGAAGAAGAAGGGGAAAAACTCGTAGATGGATCTTCCTCCTTGCTCCTAGCATGTTCTTGCCCCCAAGGGTGTTGTCTAACCCTAAAGTAGTGTCTCTCCCTTCAAAGTGGTGTTTTAGGATGTATTTATATGACCTAGGGTTGATGAGGGGCGGAATTCTTCAATCCAACTTCGGATGGGAGAGCTGGAATCCCCGTCTGCCTTCACGTCTAGACGCGGACTTTGACGCGGATCCGCGTTTGCCTTCGGTCTAAACGCGGGCTTTGACGCGGATCCAGCTTTTGAAATTCTTCCATTTCGCGAAGCGCTCCGTGCCTTTGCTTCGCTTCGCTGTTTTGTGCCTTAACTTTTCTTCTTTTTCGCGTCCGACTTCGTGCAACGCACGAGAATAGACGAGCTCCCACTCCTTTAATTTCTTCTTTTTGTGTCGAATTGTCATCTTTTGATCATTTATCATCCAAACTCGTTCCTACACATAAGAAACACATAATGAGTATATTTCACTTTGAAAATCATGTAATCTCCCGCGACACACACAAGAATTAATATGCAAATATACTCAAAAATATGCACTTTTCATCATTTATCACTTATCGTCTCATAGTCACTAATCAACCTCTTTCTTGATCGACCATCAACCTCCTTCTTGATGGAAGAGGATCATTTGTGTGAATGATTATGTAGCAGGTGTGAGCACATGATTTTGCCGACTAAAATATTCCTACATAAATCACAAAATAGAATTTTTCTAATTATTTTAATTTTTGTAGAATTTTTAGGAATTTTTGTTAATTAATTATTTGCATTTAATTTGCATTTGTCATGCATTTTTGACATTTTAGAATCATAGAAAAATACCAAAAATGTCCAGATCTTCATTACGTAGCCTTTTTAGGTCTTAAATGCATAAGTTAATTGCATTATTAAACAAAAATCACCAAAAATATTGTTCGTTTTTATATTTTTAGTTTCTAGTTTTAATGTAATTTACTTCATTAGTTTTAAAGTTAATTAATTGTTCAAATGTTAGAAATAGTTAATTAAGTTCATTTCACAAATTAGATTTTTGATCTAGGACCTAATCTAGGTTTTTTAATTAATTAGTCTAGGATTTAAATTAAACTGGTGACTTGGGACACCGTATAATTATTCCGAGTGGCAACTCTGAATCAATAAATAATCCCATTTCGAATAATATCACTCAAATTGGAAAAACTCCCGATTTCTCAGAAAAAAGAGGTGTGCTCTGGCGACTCTGCTGGGATCGAACCTAGAATCTCTGGTTCAGGGTTCAGAATTCGAGCTTAGAATAATTGTTATACTTGGCTTTTATGTATTATCTCATATTACTTGTTTGGGCCTAATGTGCTAAATGCCATTTTTTACCGCTTTGATTTTGTGTGAACTGTATATAAACTGTTACGAAACACTTCTTCTCTCTGAGTCTTCTAAATCTTCTGGAAAATGCACGCTGGCGTGACTTCTTTTCTGTTAGTGTCATATCCTTAAATTAGAACGAGATTCGGACAAGTTGCAAACTCGGATGATCTTTTGGTTGCCGGTACGCTGTCCCCCCGGCTCGAGCTGTTCGCTCGGGTAAGCCAGGTCTAGAACAATACACTCAGGTTTTAAACCTAGAATAACATAGCCTCATGCCGGATCCCTAGTAGGAACGTTTGTTTGAATCACATGCATTTTACTTTGGGGACTCAACACAGGGGTTGGGTCCGCCTAGGATAGGTGTACCCGAAATAAAAAAGAACATCCTGATGCATTTTACGTGCTACTTGTACATTTATTTGCTTCGGCTTGCATGTTGACCGGCTTCTAGATAGGGAAGAAAAATCAAGAAAAACCATGATTGAGGTAGGAAAGAGAAAATCACCCGTTTCTAAAACCATGATTAAGGTTTTTTGAGGGATGTAATCTGTTACTGCAAATATGGATGATCGAACACCTTTGTCACTGTCCCCGATACATGAACTACGGGTCTACGGGAAAAAACTGCATCGCGAAGTTTGGTACACGAGTGACAGGATTCGAAATGTCAGAAGGGGTCAAATATTGGATATCCTGCCTCCGTTCTATAACCGCGGATCAAATAGAGTGGATATTGGGTTGGCTTTTGTCACGCCCCAAGCCTAGGGGCGAGACCGGCACTCAGTGCCTCACATATCCTTGCGTATCACTTGCGACTAAGAGTCTTTGAACATGTAATGTCATACTTTGGCCATGGTCCACATTACAAGATAATGTGCGATACAAAATATAAAAATTGAATAGAGACTAACGCTGACCAAATGTCAACATAAGGCTGGGCCGGCAAGGCCGTCATAATTACTACAACTGACAAGCCACAAAATATACATACAGGGCCTACAGGCCCAACATACTGCACTAACTGACAGGATATGTCTACAAGCCTCTGCTGATGGATATACTGTGATCGGAACAGAGCCACAGTCTATTCATAACATATAAATATACATATATATACAAGATATACATAAAGCTCTAGACCCGGCAACTCCGAAAGGTATGGATCTTACCAATCAAGCTGAACTCAGGCAACACCTAATGAGGAGGTCTACCCGTCTGTCTGTCTTAACCTGCACGCATGAAATGCAGTGCCCCCAGAAAAGGGACGTCAGTACGAAATAATGTACCGAGTATGTAAGGCAATATACTGAAAGTTGAACCTGAACTGATAATATAATAACTGAAAGTAATTGGAAGTCAAAGATGATCCGAAGATATGCTTACCTGCTGATACTGACTCAACTCTCTCAATATAGTAAGTAAAATAGTTGTCCGACCCTATAAGGCTCGGTATATATATAACTGCTCTGCCGTAGGCTCGCTCGTAGGCGCTCGGCCATACTAGACTCTGTATCTCGACCAACTGGGCTCGCTCATATGCGCTCGGCCACAGTAGGCTCGGTATATAACTTACCATCTGATCAGAGGTTGCCCAATAGGGGCCTGCCCATCGATTATAGCTCGATGGTAATGAAAATACTGTAATACCGTATATATATATAGGCTCTCTGTTCTCTTGACTGGAATAGGACAATACTCAATTGAATATGAAGTCTCGATAAGGGAAAATACTGTAACTTACAGAACTAGGAAAATATATGTAATTTGCGAGACTAGCCAAATATACGTAAATTCCGGGATATGAATTTTTCTTTATGGCTCATTAACAAAATCGTGTAATGACAAGATCATGCAAAATGAAAAGGGCTTAGCCTTAACATACCTGCTTCTTGAATTATCTGAACGAATCTGCTTCTGCGAAATATGAATGAAATCTTACACTTCGATTTACTTGAAATTGGAATGAACTTGGCTTGGTCTTGAAATTTTTGGACGAATTGATCATATTGGAATGAAGCTTGGACGTTTGGATGAAGCTTAGATGTTTGGATGAAGCTTGAATTGTTGAACGAAAAATGGTTCTGCTTTTCTCACGTTTTTTGTTTAATTTGTTAAAGTTTGGACGAAAATGGCTTCTAATGAATTGAAATGAAATGTTTCTGTTTTCAAGTCCTTGGCAGATTGCGGCCTTGAAACCTTTACAAGGTATTTCTTCTAAATATCATAGGATAAGATTGACAAGTTACTAAGACTTTAAGTCTAAGATTCTTTGGACACATATACATGTTCAATGAGTCATTTCTCTCAATTAGTGGCCTTGTTGCACGTGGAGAGTGGGTGGAGATTAGAAATCTTTACCCACTTATTAGTTAATTGGGTAATGTTCCGTTACCCGGTAATTAACCAATTACCCGCATAATTTAAAAATTGCCCCAAATACTTAAAATTCTATTTATTTTTAATATACTTTATATATAATTTATATATTATACTACCGTGGTCATATGGTACCTTGCATGGTACTAGTTTATAATTATCGTGTATTATTGCTCGACCCGTATTTTATTCCAAATTGACCACTTTCAATGAAACTCGTTTTCTTTAATCCGTGTACCCCTTTATCCTTCATAGAACTTTATTTATCGCTTGATATAAATAGCGTAAATACGTTAACGTCGAGATGATCTCATCCCCGAGTCTACATCGATTAACTGAAAACGAAATTTTAACGTAAAATACTTCAGGTGCAACATCGTCGTAACTTAATACTGCGAAACGTGACATCACCGTAATGTAATACTACTGGGTGCAACACTTCGTAACTTAATACTGCAAAGCATAACATCACCGTAATGTAATATTGCTGGGGGTAACATCATCGTAATATATTACTGTAGAGCATAACATCGACGTAATACTGCGGGGCGTAACATTATTCCCCCATTTGGAACATTCGTCCTCGAATGTTGACTGATGCACTTATCATTTTCAAAACTTATATTTTTCGAATACTTTAGAACTTCCCTTGCCATCTAGGCGACTGTTCTGTGAATGAGTCCAAAGTCCAGGGCATTCCCCCCCTTAGGCCTCCTTCCACAACTTGTAGTCGGAATCCTTCCAATCTCGTAACTGTTGCTACCTTTCATCATGCAGCCTGTTCAATTTTGACCTTGTAAGGCTTCATATGTAAATCTTGATAAGATGTCCCTTTGGGTATATATGAGTATACTGAAGTTCTTCGCTTGGTACTTTGTTGAATTCACGAATATTGCTATACCTCATCGCATAGGTCCGTTTAGCCATCCGTATGAATTTACTGCCATAACTCTTACTTTAATTTATCGTTGCTGAGGTCTGCTACCAAATCCCAGCTTACTCTCGTTGCTTATTCCATATGTATAAATTTAGGTCCTTTAATGCTTCCTCATTACTGCTCATCTTTAGAATGACGGCCTAATCTCATCTCATACTTTGTGACTTTTGTCCATCCATTGTTAATTCACCTAAATCTTGATCTACGATATACCACTGATAACTTGAAACTTCTTACGTAATACTTTGTCCTTAGGGCTTACGTTACCTCAAGGAATATTCGAAGTGATTCCCCATAATCGTACTTCATAGTGTCTCAATGTGATTCACCTTATGGGGGTAATCTTTTCTCCTTCTCTTCTCTTTTTTTTTCAAATCATTATTCAAACGAAGGTCCAAACGTCATCCTTTATCTGTCACAATTATACCCTCGTTTTACTACCAGGTCAGCATTTTATTCCTTCTAAATGCTATTTATCTTAGACTCCTTTGAGTTTATTCAAGCTATACTGAACTTTCAATAACTTAGAGAAACCATTATCTCTCTTATTTTCATGGACTTAATCCCGAGGACTTATCCATTCTCGTCACCTTTTCACTTGCCTTTCCTCATTCTTACTCATGTTTCATTAAAACTTTGTCGCTCTACCATACTTTAGCTTGCGACCTATACATATCCATTTATACTACTGCAACTTTCCTTTAACTTGCTTGC
>NW_017672182.1:0-109003 GCF_001879085.1 Nicotiana attenuata
AAAAGCTATCGAACATCAATCCAATTAACAGACAAAGCGGCTTGGCCGAAGGGTCAGGAAGAGAGAACGACTATACTTTCTGAGTTAGAACATTAGGAACCTTACACCCAAGAAAGCAGCCAAAACAGTAGAGAAGATCAGAGACGGGTTTAGCGAGAAAATTAGCTCACACCTATCTTTGATGAAAGAAGCCGCAAGTTTAGGTAGAAAGAACAGCCAGTGTCAGAGAGATGACTTTTGTTGAACTCTTCCTTTACATGAAGGGAATGAATGCCTTAATGGAAATAGAATGGAATCCGGGATCCAAGTAGATTAGGTTAAGGCAAGTATGAGTTCAACCCTTTTCTCATCGGGCCAGGATAGATAGCCGTTCGACCTGAGGAAAGTGCGGTCAGATTCAGAATCCCCAATGTCTTGGTCTTTACCTTCGCTTCGACGGACAAGCATCGCATCTAGGTAAGCGGCATCTAATTGAATTGATTCACCGGATCTTCCATCTACGAAAATGGAAGAGATGTCTGTTAAGGTCGGCTTCATGAAAGCAACAAAGGAAGCAAGTTTAGCGAACATAGAGATGGAAAGAGATGGATTTTGCCCAGCTGTTGTCAGATCAATTCCCAATCATTCTTTAATGGAATAGGGAACGGGCAGAGCTGCGGCTATCAGGAATGGGCGATAGCCTATGACTAAAAGCACCGACTATCTATGAATGACCAGGATCGGAATGCCAATCGACGAGATGAGCCTACGAAAGATTTAAAGTTCAGACTATGATGACTGGCATCCTCACTTACGCAACGAAATTGAGTTGATGGAGTATCCAGTGCCCTTGAGTTATTCTCTTAGGTATCGCCTTCTCTCATCGTTAAAGGCGCCGCAAGGCACTCGACTAGAAGGAGTGGATGTTAGGCACGCAGGGAAGACTCTGACTATGCGCTGGCACTAGCCCTGGGCATGGATTCTTCTTTGATTGAAGGAATGGGACAGAAGAGAACCAGAACCATATCCTTCACACATTCAGTCTGATCTTATCTGCGCTATTTCCCGATCATAGCTGTACTGTATTAGATTAGTTATCCGTCTCCCCTGCCCTGTTAGAACAGTCTGGTCTGTAACAACACAACCTGAAAGGAAGCCATTCCTAATAGGAAGTTTCTAGCCGTCTTTCTTGAGGAGCGAGAAAAGAGAGGAAATGGACTATCTGGTTTGGCCACTACATTTTATGAAAAAGGTAGAGATGAATCCCCAAGAGCAGAAAGATCAGAAGGAAGTAAGCTCTTAGATAGGGCATTCCCGCTTAGCCCCTGGCTTACCTAAACCGTTGTTAGCATGTTAGCACGAGAGTGGATCGGGGAATCGAAAATGCTTCTTTGATTGTTGAGTAAGGAAGCGTAGCAGGGGAAGGGGATAGCACCGGTCTTGACTCTAATACTATTCTTCTTTGAGTAGATGTCGGCATAACCACTGCTATTTCATCTGCAGCTCTTACCGTTGAAGGAATAAGTATTGCTTTGGCTTGATTGCTTTCACCAGGTCTAGCTAGGCTAGGAGTCCATTAGCCCGAGTTGTGTTAAGATAAGTGGCACTTGAATTGGAAGTAGCCATCATAACCTATGCTTATGCAATCAAGCATAGGTTATGCTGGAACTTTCTGCTCCAAGGATATCCTTGGTTGTCTCCAAGGATGGAAGGATCTTCCACAAAAAGGAAGGTACCTGTCATTCGTACTCATCGCCAACCAACTACCACTACCTTGGTCATGATTCCAGTTCCTATGGGTCACAAAGGACGACACGAACCTGTATGCGTCGTCAAATTACAGTTTCGACCTCGTTTGCCCGGTTTTGATTGTCGAAACCCTTCTTAACCACTTAAGTGACTAGTTTCGCACAAACTCATCCGGAACCTTTGAAAATCGATCCGACCAGTCCCGATAAGTCGTAAATGACGGCTCGAACCTACGGGTTCGGTCAAATTACCATTTTTCCCTCAAAAATAAAATTTCAAGGTTTCGGGTCGTCACAAAGAACATGATAAGAACAAATGCAGAATCCAAAGAGTGACATGGCAGATGAAGAACAAAATTCCGTTTGGTAATCCTAATTTTTCTTGTTTGCTATTGGGGGTTATAATACATATCACAGTGTGTATATACATACATGTCTTGCATTCATTGGTTTGATGTACACACCGGATGTGACACGGGATGTGGGTAAGTTTTATTTAGGTTATACCTTGCTGTTTTCAGTCACAAGTTGAAGACAACTGAAGATGGAAACCACCAAAGGATGTGGTGCAGTGGATGAGGCTGCTCCGCCTTTAACTAGAGGTCTTAGTTTCGAGCCACGGGAATGGATAAATCCTTGGTAAAGGAGCGCTTCCCNTATATATATATATATATATATATATATATATATATATATTTATATATATTAAAGTGTAATATTATATCAGTATGAAGTTCATTATTACTTTATCCTTAATTTAGTTGCTTACCTTTATTTTTGTCGTAAGTAATACAAAGTGTAATATTATACCGATGTCCTGGTATAATTATATACAACATTCATGTGGAGTGACAATCCAAGAATTTGGATAGAGCTAGTAAAATAACAAAACTGCCCTTCTGCCGAAGCCTTTCCCAAGGATCATAAAAGGATCAATAATTTAACATCCTAAATTATTAAATCTTATATGTCCTAATAACTTCTATTCAATATTTTCCAGAAATTTTTGTTTGTATATTCAAAATTTCAGATAACACGTGCACATTTATGCATCTGTTTAACTTTAATATGTAACTCTAAGTTCAAGATTTAATTAGTAAATTAAAATATGAAATGAGGAAACAAATGAGCTTAACAAATAATACAGGTAAAGAAAAAGAGAGAAGTCGTGCTAATTTTAAAGAAGTGATATCTAGTAACCTTATTCTTACATTCTAATGTGTATAGTAGACTTAGCTAGAAAATGTCATCTTTTCATGATGCACCAAAGGAGAAATACACATAAGAAATAAAAGCGAGTCAATTAAAAATACATACATCAAGAAAATAGGATAAAGCGAAGAGTACCTGTTCAAAGAATTAGTTGAATTCACAACTTGATGTATTAAAGTGTGGACTCGTCATAGTGAGTCGAGATTGTTTGGGATGTGAATTATTTGCACAATATAGTTCGAGAAAATCATTTCCTTAATTATCCAAATAAGGTAGATGATTGTCAAACACACGAGAGATTATACTTGTGAGTACACTTTTTACGCATTTCAACTTTATATGTAAGAGTTCTATAATTATTCCTTGGCATCTACTTGTATCAGAGGGGGTTGGGTTAAATACCACAACCTTGGGCAATATTTGAGAAGTAAAACAAGCTCAAGTGCTAATAAACAATCCCTTATCACCCCATGCATTCCTTCAACTATTACTAAAAACATGGGGAAGGTTCAAATTATCCTCTTGAATTTCTAAATATATAGATATATTACCTACAATCTTCTTTGGTCATTGTATCCTAAAAATAATAAACTAAAATTGGATCATAACACGTTTATGGTCTTAAACCTTCGTCTCTATTCAGTTTTGTTACACAAGTACCGGGCTCGAACTCTTGACCCGTGACATGGAGAGGAGAACCTTGTACCGTGCTAAAAAGTACAACATACCTCCGTCGATATGCACGCACCATTTGTTTTTAAGAAACCTCTTAACATGCATAATATCTAATATCTTTGTTTAAGCACAAATAGGTACAACTTTATGTTTTAGCACATTGGATCGGATTCATCTCCATGATATATGTCTTTGTCTTGGAGTTTTGGCATGTGATCATTTCTTCTAAAGAAACCAAAATTTAGTAATAAGAACCAATAGGTATGTGCAAAAAAATACACTCTAATGAAATATCCTAAAATGTGAAATCAACACACCAAATATTCCAAAAAATAGATACTACCCACCAAACCTTCGCCATCTCGGGAATATGATCAATACAACAACATCTTAACTCCCAATAAGATACATTATGAAAATCACGAACTTAAATACTAAATTTTAGAGTCCGAAGGCTAACGCTGAAACCTTAGTGTGAAGAAAGTGAACCTAGTGGACATAGGCAAAAACATAATGATCATAATCTGAACATATGCATGCAAAAGTGGGGGGAAAAATGAGAGGAAGTTACATAACATTAGCCGTGATGACCTAGCCCTTGGGGACTTCTTGGTTATCAAAACGATCATCACGAAATCTATCATAACACACGCAAAATGCCAAGTACAGTTCTTAATCGATCTCCTAATCAGCAATAAAAGCCAAAGGAACTAACGCCCCTAATGTCATAAACTCCAGCACACAATTAGTAAAACAAAATTTTTATTCCCTTATAACATTTAAAAAAATCATAAGTCGCTAAACATCTAAACCAATTCGTCAATTTAAAAAAAAAAAAAAGGCTAAAACCATTTAGGAGAGAATATTCTGTATACGGTCAAAATCAGGGAAGGCCGATTTTAAGGCTTCTATGGCGTTTCAAGCCCGGCCTTGATGGGCTCGAAGCAAAGTCTAAGGCTCATCCCCGAAGCACTCGCCTCGAGAGGGTATATCGAAGACTCATCACAGCATACTTCGAGGCAGCATGAAAATCGATGACCATCATGGAAAGGCGGAAAATTCCCAAGGGCACGTGATTAGAACTGACAGAGTCTACGAGAAATAGTACAAATCCGTACTAGGCCATTATACAGTTGTACCAATAGCATTTCCTCGTCATTATTAGACATGTACTATGTTGGGATTCCCCCCTCCTATATAAAGGGGACCGTTGTCATTTTGTAACACATGAATATTGATACAATAGAACATTATCTGCTTTTCTTGCCTAAACATGCTCAACAATTACTCTACAGATCTATTGCTTGTTTATTTATTGTTCACTTATCGTTCTTCATTTATTGCCCATTATTAACCGCAAAAGGCTATCTTCGAGGCCTTCGATATCATTGTTTCTTCATCAATTGTTCATTGCTAACTGCTCTAACTAGACCTCGAGGCCCCCTGTTCCAACCAGCTCGAGGCCCAGTCTTGCGACAATATTGGTTTGCATATCTTGTTCTCTTTACTTATACTTAGCATCTATTGCCTAACAACTAGTATTGAAATAAATCACATATTTTTAGAACCACAAAATCAAATATAATTTTTAATACCATTTTCAAGGTAAATAGTTTGGCGCCCACCGTGGGCTAAAAATAATAGTGATTGTTTTGGCGCTAGTTTTCTGAAAATGCAAGTTATTTCTTCACATTTTTTCTTGTCCAAGAATCTTTGATTTCAGGTCAAAAAATATCTAACTCAGCAAATGCACACGAAAACAACGGTATTGGGCTTCATGGAGATAACGGTGCAGATGCCGTGTACCACCGCAAAACCCTGGGGTGGCACCAGCACAAATCCCTATCGACGTGGGCTTACGCAACGCTGTGCATGTCGATGTGAGATCTCATACCAACGGAAGTGTGTGCGGGGAAAACCAATATGAAGCATAGGGGACTCCAACTCGGGAGGAAAGAGAAGTTAGCCTTCAAGTCATTTTTTGAGATGTTACAAGCACAACAAGTGGCTATTGCTCAGCTACAAAGTTAACAAAAAACTCCAAGCACAGCAGCACCGGAAACAGCTCCTTAAGTCGAGCAGACACTAGAGAGATCGAGTAACAACGGGTCAGCAACAGACCCCGCTATTATGAAGATGCTCAAGGACCTCACCAAAAGGATTGAATTAGGAGAAAAGAAGATAGAGGCTAACGATAAAAAGGTGGAGACTTATAACTCGAGGGTCGATCAGATCCCGGGCGCACCTCGATTCTGAAGGGTGTAGATTCAAAGAAGTTCGTGCATAAACCATTCCCATCAAGTTCGGCTCCGAAGTCCATCCCGAAGAAATTCAGAATGCCCGATATACCGAAGTATAACGGGACCACGGACCCCAGTGAGCACATCACCGCTTATACTTGTGCTGTAAAAGGGAATGACTTAAAGGATGACGAGATTGAATCCGTCTTGCTGATGAAATTTGGAGAAACACTGTCGAAAGGGGCCATGATGTGGTATCACAACCTACCCCCGAACTCGATAGATTCATTTGCCATGTTGGCATATTCTTTTGTGAAGGCACATGCCGGTGCCATCAAGGTTGCTACAAGGAAGTTTGACTTCTTCAAGATCACAAAGGGAGAACGAGATCTTGAGGGAATTTTTATCTCGCTTCCAGATGGAGCGAATGGAATTACCACCGGTCTCCGATAACTGGGCAGTGCAGGCCTTCACTCAGGGCTTGAATGAACGAAGCTCGATAGCTTCGAAGTAGCTAAAGCAAAATTTGATCGAATATCTCGCCGTGACCTGGGCGGATGTGCACAAAAGGTATCAATCAAAGATCAGGGTTAAAGACGACCAATTAGGAGCCCCCTCGGGTTCAGTATATCCTAGCAGGCTCTTAACAAAGGAACAAAGGTTTACAGAAACGGAGTTGAGACCAAACAAGGAAAGGTACCAGCCGTATGTAGAAGATCGAAGAAATGCCCCGAGGCGTAATACACCTCGAGGCGATCGATAGGCATACTGGGCCGGTAGAGGCACCCCGGTTATCTGAGTATAACTTCAACGTCGATGTCTCGGACATCGTATCAGCCATAGGTAAAATCAAAGATACCAGGTGGCCAAAACCCATACTGTCAGATCCTTCACAGAGGAACCCTAACTTGGTATGCAAATATCACGCCACTCACGGTCATAGGACCGAGGATTGCAGATAGCTTCGAGAAGAGGTATCCCGACTGATCAGCGAAGGGCACCTTCGAGAGTTCCTCAGTGACCGAGCTAAAAACCAATTTCGGGAAAGAGACGCGAACAAGAAGAACGAACCAGAAGAACCACAACACGTCATCCACATGATCATTGGAGGGGTCGACGCCCCACAGGGACCCGTTGTCAAGCGAACGAAAATATCCATCACCAGGGAAAAGCGAATTCGGGGTTACATACCAGAGTACGCTCTCACACTCAGCGAAGAGGACATTGAGACCTTGTCTCAGCCTCATAATGACGTACTGGTAATTTCTTTTCTTTTGAATAAATTTCAATTTAAACGTGTGCTCGTGGATCCAGGTAGCTCGGCCGATATAATCAGGTCGAGGGTGGTGGAGCAGCTCGGACTGCTCGACCATGTCGTACCCGCCTCTCGATTCCTCAATAGATTCAACATGGCGAGCGAGACAACGAAAGGGGAGATCATCCTCCCGGTCAACGTGGTCGGTACAATCCAAGATACCAAGTTTCATGTCATCGAAGGTGACATGAGATACAATGCCTTACTTGGAAGGCCGTGGATACACAATATGAGGCAGTGCCATCAACCCTTCATCAAATGATGAAGTTTTCCAATCAAGGATGGAGTAAAAGTAGTGTACGGGGATCAGCATGCAGCAAGACAGATGTTCGCGGTGCACGGCGTGGCACCGGCATCGATGCCCTCTACATCGAAAAAGCCAAAAGACAAGCAAACATCCAAGTAGTAACCATAACCTACATTCTCGGCTGCACCCGGATGAGTGAATAAAGGACCGTGTCGCGTCCTCGAGCAAGCAATTGAAATGTATCGAGGCTCAAACGCTTTCATTGCTAAGGTACAACCCTCTCCCCTTTCATTTATGTTTTATTCTAACTTATTGCAGGTGTTCAATTGAAAGGAATCGAAGGACCCTCCAGCTCGAAGACCTTGGGTTTTAAAGCATGTGTTGCACTCTTTTTACCTTGGGTTTTAACGAGGGAACATCTATATGATACCTAAGGAGAACTCAACAAGTATTCAAGTCTTCTTCTCAATTAGCCTCGAATACTGGGGGCACCCCCCTTGGAGGTTATCTTTTTGAAAAAATCGAGTTACACCTAAGAGGACCTCGATAGAAAAATATTGTATTGGGTCAAGCGGTCGAATGAATCGTGTCCATGTAGCACGATCGAGCCTCTGAAGGCAAAGTCCTTAGATATTCGTGTCTTCAACTAGCCTTAAGGATTTTTGTTAACCAACAAGGTGTATAGTAAGATTTCATTAAAAATTGGCATAATATTTTATAATTAGGTGAAATATTTTGCCCATCAAATTTTGCGAGTTAATTTTATTTAAGTCATTTTTTGGTTACATATTTTTAAAATAATGTCACTCGTTCCTCACATAATTTTATACCTTCAATTCTTGCACGTCTTTCCACACATGCCTAAATTTCTATCTCAAATAATATAAAATATAAATAGGTTTCATAAAATATATTTAGTATTTTACCTATGTATTAGAATTTTCACCTTCGTGCCAATTCTCATTTACAAGTTGGTAGATGTCCAAATTCGCACAATCTATCAGGCAATAGAAGGCTACTATTTGGTCAATTTGCATCGTTAAATTATTCTAAAATTTTCACCTATTCAATTCAAATGTTCATATCGTCTTTTTTGGGGTTGCCGAAATTAATCTTCCTGCACCCGCCATTTTCAAGTCTTGGCATGCCAATCGAGGGACCATCCCATAAGTCTCAAAATGGTTGATACCATATTCCAGGCCTCGACAACTTTATAATTTGCCAATGCTAAAAATAAATTTAGAATCATTTCATGTCCAATTCTAGATAACAAGTCATTCTCGTCCATCCATTTCGCAACTTAGGCCATCGTTTATAGTTTAAGGCTCCTACTTAACATAGCATGAATTAATCTATATAATCATATGCTCTATTATTTTTATGCATTTATTTTAATTATGACGAATACGCTAACACTTTATTTTTGTATAGTTTTATTTTTCCTTTAAAGGTTGCCTAGCATTGAACACTGTTTCGGTTGCGAATCTGCATCAAGGACGCAACTATAATGGCAAACCGATTTGGAGCACTCAGTACCGGTAAAGGTTTGTTGCAAGTTGAGACTGATGATGAGGAGACAAATGTTGTACGGAGGAACATTTTGGTCAATCTAGGAAATACTTTCAACCTTCTCCCCAACCCAAATTCTGCTTCCAACTCAACCCGAAATGTCTCTTTGACCATATCTCCTCATCCAGCAACTATTTACATAAGTCCTCCACCGATACCGCCAAAATTTACTATCAATCCAGAGGCTTTTCCAGTCATCATGATGACCAATGCCCAATCGTCTGTACTTGCAATATCAGTCACGGAAAGCCAACAAAATCAACTGGCGCTATGTCCATACAAAAGATCAGGAACGGAAATTAAGACGACTAGATGGGATGATCCAGATAGAGAGCTCCATAACCTAAGAAAGATCGTGGAGGAAGAAATGCGTGCAAGAAATATTCAGAGTTTAAGATATGAAAGTTTGTGCACGCATCCAAATGTTGAGCTTCCGCCAGGATTCAAAATTCCAAAATTCAATACTTTCAATGGGAAAGGAAATCCCATTTCTCATTTGAAAGACTACTGTAGCAGATTAGTGGGGATTGGACATAATGAAGCCATTCGAATGAAGTTGTTCATTCAGAGTTTATCAGGGCTAGCGCTTGATTGGTACACTCAACAAGATTTTAGCAAATGGTACACGTGGGAAGACATGGCCCGTGATTTTATAGAACAATATAATTTTAATATTGGAGATAGTCCAATGCTTTGTGATATGCGTGAAGTGGAAAGAATGCAATACGAGTCTTTTGCAGAATATGCCATGCGATGGAGACTGGAGGCTTCAAAAATACGCCCTCAATCGCCCGAGAACGAGTTGATTTCCACCTTTACCGAAATGCAAAAAGGCATATACTATGAAAAGTTGCTATGCACTCGGCTACATGACTTCTCGGATTTGATTAGAGTTGGAAAACTGATAGAATCAAGCATTGAGCAGGAAGAATTGTTGACAAATCAAAATTACAAGCCACTTCCCAAGGCGATGCACTCGAGAATTTACAAGGCAAAAAGAGGAAGATAGATTCTGCTTGCATTCCCGCTCATCAGCCACAATCTCAAAAAAACAGCCAGCTGCTACAAACTCATATACAACTCCAACCTACTCAGCAAAGCGTTCAACATCAAGCTTATCAAGCACAATCTAGCTATCGTCATTCAGAGAACCTGAAATTCCGCACTTTTACTCCTCTGAAAGAATCATTGACAAGCATATTTGAGAGATTGAAAGCGAAAGGACTTTTACAGCCAAGGAAAGGATGGATCCTGCAAAATCTTCCTCCAGATTTTGATTGGTCTAAAACTTGTGCGTACCATTCATATATTCAAGGCCATGACACAGAAGAGTGCCCAGCACATAAGCATAAGATTCAGAACATGATTGAAAACAATAAGATAATTGTGAAGCAAGAGCAACCATGCAACAACTATGACCCTTCAGTCGCTAATACCATCGTGGTTAAAGGTGATCTTTCAAATTTGGCACCAAGACCTTTGAAGAGAAAGTGTGAAGCTAAACAAGATGATTGACTAGAGCTTTTTATCACTACTATTTTGCCCGCCCTTTCATGATTGACTCCGTTTCATGTACTTTTGTTAAACTTTTGTATGAACTACGCTTTGACCTGATTCCCGTTTAAGAGGGGACACGTAGGCAGCCCTATGGGTTCGGTCTCATCATAATAAAAATTCTATTTACTCCAGAAGCCAAAAATCGGGGCAGATTTTGCAGAAGGATACTCATCATTCGGCAAAGCAGAAAATTAAATTTCAAGCTACATATTTATTACAAGCGCAATAGCAAATTCCAGGAGCCATAGCAACAAGTTGCAGATTCAAAACCAAACTTTGATATTCAATGCAAGGCAACCACTTTCTTTTATACTAACGAATTTTCTTTGAGTAATGCAGGGCATATTTTTGCTATTTCTTGAACAATATTACACGCTACCGCAAAGCTCAGCCACAAGATTCATGCAAAGCAAAGGATGAAGCCAAGCCAGCACAAATCAAGCTTTGAAACTTATAATTTTTCTTTGAGTGCAGGAGTTTATTAATAGCAAAATTTCAGTATGAAGATCCAACAACTGTTAGCATTGCACCAGGAATATTCACTACCACAAAGACATTGCATCAAGCACTTTGCACCGCACCATTTGCTGTTGCAAAATTATTGCACCAAGCTCTCTGCATTGCACCATCAATATATGTTGCTTCGAAAGAAACATGCCAAGCTCTTCACACTGCACCAATCTTGTAAGTTTAAATCAAGCACCGCATTTAGGTTTGTCCACCTTTAATAGGACATTTAGGACCGTCCGCCTTTAATAGGACGTTTAGGCACATTTTGACTTTAATTAAATATTTAGGCTTATCCGCCTTTAATTGGATATTTATGCACATTTATCTTTAATTAAATATTTAGCCTTGTCCGCCTTTAATAGGACACTTAGGCTCGTCCGCCTTTAATAGGACGTTAGGCACATTTTGCCTTTAATTAAATATTTAGGATTATCCGCCTTTAATTGGATATTTATGCATATTTATCTTTTATTAAATATTTAGGCTCGTCCGCCTTTAATAGGACAGTTATGCACATTTGTCTTTAATTAAATACTTAGGCTCGTCCGCCTTTAATAGGACGTTTAGGCACATTTTGCCTTTAATTAAATATTTAGGCTTATCCACCTTTAATTGGATATTTATGCACAAATTAAATATTTAGGTTCGTCTGCCTTTAATTGGACAGTTATGTACATTTGTCTTTAATAGGATATTTAGGCTTATCCTACTTTAATTGGATTTTTAAGCACGTTTGCCTTTAATATGACATAGGCTCGTCCGCCTTAAATAGGATATTTATGCACATTTTTCTTTAATTAAATATTTTAGGCTCATTTGCTTTAAATATGATATTTAGGCTTGTCCGCCTTCAACAGGACATTTATGCATTAAAATTTAGGCTTATCCGTCTTTAGTTGGATATTTAAGCACGCTTGCCTTTATGATATTTAGGCTCGTTCGCCTTCAATGGAACGTTTAGGCTTGTCCGCCTTTAACATGACTTTTATGCAGGTCTATCCGCCTTCAATTGGATATTTAGGCTCGTCCGCCTTTGATAGGACATTTATGCACAGTTATCTTTAATTAAACATTTTAGGCTCATCCGCCTTAAATAGGATATTTAGGCTTATCCGCCTTTAATTGAATTTTTAAGCACGCTTGCGTTTATGATATTTAAGCTCGTCCGCCTTTAATAGGACATTTAGGAACATTTTCCTTTAATTAAACACAAGGTTGTCTACTGATAATAGGATATTAAGGTTGTCCACCTGAACAACAGGACACTTTAGCACATATTCGCATGCTTTTCATTAATTTATTTCGACCTAGATGGTCATGTTTTTAATGTCATTACTGAAATGCATCATTATCATAAATCATTGCAAAGCACATTTATAAACCACATGTTATTATTAAAAATAATCATTGGCATAAAGATACATTTTTATCAAATCATTTTGGCCGACTAGGCCGTATTGTATAAGTAAACGCCCAAAATGTGTCATTTTCATAAGATTAATTTACAACACATTGCATTTCAATATCTACTCTACTGACGAATTTGCCTTGCATGAAATATAGTGCAAAACTCATAGTTTTCTTTGAGTGCGGGAATTTACTAATAATAAACTTCAGCATGCAAATTCCCAAATTATTGGCACCGCTCCTTGAATATTTTCTGTAAAGGCACTGTATCAAGCTCTCCGCACCATGAATATTTGCTACTGCACCAAGCTCTTTGCACCGCACCCTGAATATTGTTATTATAACTCTGGCACAAGATCAAGATTTATGTACCATATCAAGCTCTTTGCACTGCATCATATCAATCTTTGTAATTATAAATCAAGCACTACATGTCAGGCTTGTCCACCTTCAAATAGGACATATTGGGTCTATTCGCCCTCAAATAGGATATATCGGGTCTATCCACCCTCGAATAAGATATATCGGGTCTATCCGCCCTCAAATAGGATATATCAGGTCTATCCGCCCTCAAATAGGATATATCGGGTCCATCCACCCTCAAATAGGATTTATCGGGTTCATCCGCTCTCAAATAGGATATATCGGGTCCATCAACCCTAAAATAGGATATATCGGGTCTGTCCGCCCTCAAATAGGATATATCGGGTCCATCCGCCCTCAAATAGGATATATCGGGTCTATCCACCCTCAAATAGGATATATCGGGTCCATCCGCCCTCAAATAGGATATTATCCGCCCTCAAATAGGATATATTGGGTTAACCGCCCTCAAATAGGATATTGAAGTTAATCCTTCCTCAAAAGGACATTTAATTTATTTCGACCCGAGTGGTCGCGCTTGCATAAACATTGCCAAAATATATCTTTCATAAATCATTGCCAAATGCATTTATCTTTATAAACTAATTTTCATGTGCCGTTGCCGACCATGAAATATGTCACCATAAAATTATATTTTTATATGTTTTAAATTCGCTTTTCTTATGAATCGATGCCTAAATATTATTTTCATAAGATTAATTTTATGCCATATTGCATCTTATTTCCTCATGAATCTCTTTAGCATTGTTAAGCTTTGCAGGACATATAGCGCAACGTGGAACTATATCTTAGCAGTGAACTGGGGCAATTTGTTGGAGAGGAATACCAAACTCTCCAACAAAGGTCAAGGATTTACTTCGAACTCCGCTCGACTCCACTCTCAAAATTCCTAACCAAATTCTTATTTCAAATATCTTTCTTTCAATCATGGTACCCAGTGTCTCTATAATTCAATACTGGGGCAGCATTCTAAGATTTGCATCAATAGTTGAGTTCTACTCCTGGGTACCATAAGTCTTGAACTACATCTGGCCTGATTCTCGTAAAACCCGAGATATGTAGGCAACTCGAAACCGGAGTTCGGCCGCAATCATCTTTCTTACGTCCCCCTTGTCCCATTCCAACCTTGATGGTTAGGACAAAATTGGCTACTAAGTCAATATTCTTTGCCCGAAAACTCTTTCATCGTCTCCGGACAAAGAGCGGTAGCTGTTGACATCCAATTTTGTCCTCTTTTCTTCCAAATTGTTTACTTGAGCTTCTAATATTTTAATAATGTGAAAATATTTACTTTACTATTTTTCTAATAAGTATCGTTATTTTATTATTATTTTTGTTATTGTTATCATCATTAGATAATACTATTGTCACTGCTGCTATCATTATTATTATTATTATTACTACTACTACTATGATTTTATATCTCAAATTATTCCATTCAATTTTAATCAACCAATGATATTTTCCTTTATGAATATTTTTCACTGCATTGTCTTAATCATACTCCTATTTGTAATATATTTATTCAAGTAATTTACATATTGGTTGCGTGCCCGTTTTAAATTAATGGTTATATACTAAATAGATATTTACAACATAAATTTGTAATTATTTAAACAGTAGAGAATTATTTAATATAAATATTTTATTACTAGGCATATCAAAATCTAATTACTTATTTCATATTAATAGCTTTGTTACAAGATTTAAGAAGCCAAATACAAGACAAAGAAGAAAGAGATTCGGCCTTTTCCATAGCCCAAATTGGAGGCCCATATGCACCATACCCCGAGCATGGAGCCATCACATTACGCGTCTTCCCTATAATGCATTGGATATCAAGAAAACAAGCGAAACGCTTGGGGACGCCTATGGCGTCTTTCATTTTTCTTTTCTCTTATCATTTGTTTAACTTCTTTATGAATGTCGATTTACTTGGGGTTTGTCTTATATCAGATTTGGTTGTTAAATCTTGTTTTGTTTAGTGGCATTTACTATAGTTAATAATAAAAATTGCCAATTTTATGAGTCTTAAGAGCTTTTAAAATAAACAATTTGAGATAATGGTTTTATTTATTTCTAAAATATTTGCCTACATCAATTTTGGAAATACTTAGCGTTCTTTGTCAGCATTTATCCATAAAAAGCTTGCTTCTTTCTTACAATGTTCAAGTCTAATTCAGGTTTTCGGAAAAACAATCTTTGTAGCATTTTTTGGCATATCAAACTCAAGTTTTACTCATGTAGTAATATCTTAGTATATGAAATATAGTCACATGTTATTTTCCAACTATGTATAAAAATATTAAATTTTCTACTTGTAATTAATTAATCTAAGTTTGGCCGGTTAACCGTTATTAACGGATCATATAGGATGCTTTAATAACCTTCCCTATAAGATTAATTAGAACTCTTACCCATAATCTTAAGCTAAGCAGACCAAAAAATAGAGTTAACTTTAAGCATTATTTAGCTAAAATTGGTGTCCTAATTCACCTTTAAAATAATTAGGTGGTGACTATTTTTAATTAATTAAACCTCTAGAATTACCAATATGTTATACTCTAGTTTGACCCATGTTAAAATGGGGTATAACAGGCTATATATTCGAACTTGTAAGACACCTAAAAAGGCATACCCTCGATATAGACGCCAAGGTCACCACACCCGGGGACTAAAGGCTACGGCCAAACATAAAGACTACGGTCGAACTAAAAGGCTACGACCGAATTGACGTGGCTCGGAGACGTCCAACTGCCGCCATAAAACTAAAGGCCTTCAAATACTTCGAAAAGAATCGGTTAATCAGGCTACCCTCGACATAAGCAAAGAAGCTTCGATAATATCAGCTCCAAACAACAAAAAGGCTTCGAAAACAATCAGCCTTCTATGAAAAAGTTTCGAAAACTCAGCCTTCAAGCGAACCTCCCGAGGTACTCAGCTATCATCACATATTGACTCATAATCGAGGTTCTCGTTTGAGCCGTCGAATAGTTGGACGAACATAAAACATGCCAAGGCATAATCAAAACTTCAAAAGTCTTTAGCCAAAATGAGGGAAAACTATAGCCATATTAGAGGTCGCATCGACCCAATCTAAAAAGAGCCTAAGGGCCAATGCGTAAGAGACTAAGGGCCAGCCTAAAGAGCCTAAGGGACAATGCGTAAGAGCGTAAAGGCCAGCCTAAAGAGCCTAAGGGCCGATCTAAAGAGCCTAAGGGCCAATGTGTTAAAAACTTGAGGATCGATATCCCTAGGTTGAAATTTGACTCGAGGATCGAACCCCAAACGGTCAACTGTTATCGATCGTTCATCGATCATGAAAACTTAAGGGGTTTATATTATAAGTCCGACACATCGGACTGGTTATCGACAAGCATCAAAGTTTATTCCAAAAAGGCAAAGGGAAGACAAAAAATGACGAAAAACAAAGATCCTTATATATATAATAAAGGTTCACAAAGACATATTTTCAAGGCTCATGCCTGTAGCCCTTACACAAAAAGGAACAAATAAAAACCTAATCTACCGCCGGGGTCACTTGACCGGACGGAGCTCCCTCAGAAGTTGTGCCTTCAACAGCTTGGCCCTCGACCCCCGGAACATCAACGGCCTCCTCCCCCTCGGGGGCTTCACCTTCATCTTCATAATCCTCCGAGCCGATGGCCGAACCATTGGCTGAACCATCATCGGAAGAAAGCAAAGCTACCGATTCTTCCTCTAGGGCCTTCACTCTCTCGATCTCAGCAGATAAATCGATGCCCCATGCACGTACATCCTCGAGAGCCTATCTCCGAGATCTTGATCGGGCATGCTCCAGGTCTTGGGTCAGTTTAAGATTGGCCTCTCTAGATACCTTCTTGGCTCGAGCATTTGCAGCAGCAGCATCTTCTCAGTACGAGGATATGAGCGCATCGGCTTCGGACTTGGCTGCAGATAGCGCAGCGACTGATTCAGCATGGAGATCCTTATACTTACTACTATCCGCCCTTGCATCCTGAAGATGGTGCTCAACCAAGGTCAACTTCCCCTGGAGGGTATCTCTCTCGGAGGCTATCTCGTCCACGCGCTGCTTGAGTTCGAGAATCTCAATATTCTGAGCCCCTCCCTCATCAGGATATCTTTCTTCTCAAGCTGCAAAAATCAACCCAAAGGTGTTAAATTCTAAAGTCGGAGAAGCACGAAAATAAAAGCAAACAAAGACTGTATTACCTGCTCAGCAAGATCGGTCCGCTCTCGAGACACCGTCTCCAAACAAGCACAAAGGTCATGAAGTTCTTCCTCCTTTTTGGTAAAAAGAGCTCTGAGCTCGCCAGCCTCTGATGAGAGCCTCCTACACTCATCCACATAGTGGGTCAACTCAGCTTGGGACTTATCAAAGTCCTGATTGTAAAGCACTATAGCCTGAAAGCGTAAAAGAACAAAATAAGGAAGAAGAGGATCGGAGCTCAGAGCATAATCGATGAAAGATTACCTGTTTGTAGAGCTTCTCGGCTTCCTCAAAAATGAGCGAGGCGTTAAGATCGGGGTTTTCTTCGACCCCTGTGAAGAATCCTTCAAACACGTCATTCTCCCCGAGGGACGCCCCTACATCGGAAGTCTCTCTATTATGAACATCCCTTTTTGTCACATTAGTCGCTTACATGACATAACTGACGTAATGATGGAGGCATTGAAAAGTTGAAGAATTCAAATCGTTCCTTGTTATTTCATTCCAAGAAACGCGGGGACTATCTATATACGGTCAAAATCAGGGAAGGCCGATTTTAAGGCTTCTATGGCGTTTCAAGCCCGGCCTCGATGGGCTCAAAGCAAAGTCTAAGGCTCGTCCCCGAAGCACTCGCCTTGAGAGGGTATATCGAAGACTCATCACAGCATACCTCGAGGCAGCATGACAATCGACGACCGTCATGAAAAGGCATAAAATTCCCAAGGGCACGTGATTAGAACTGACAGAGTCTGCGAGAAATAGTACAAATCTATACTAGGCCATTATACAATTGTACCAATAGCATTTCCTCGTCATTATTATACATGTACTATATTGGGATTCCCCCCTCCTATATAAAGGGGACCCTTGTCATTTTGTAACACATAAATATTGAATACAATAGAACATTATCTGCTTTTCTTGCCTAAACATGCTCAACAATTACTCTACAGATCTATTTCTTGTTCATTTATTGTTCACTTATCGTTCTTAATTTATTGCCCATTATTAACCGCAAAAGGATATCTTCGAGGCCTTCGATATCATTATTTTTTCATCAATTGTTCATTGCTAACTACCCTAACTAGACCTCGAGGCCCCCTGTTCCAACCAGTTCGAGGCCCAGTCTTGCGACAATATTGGTTTGCATATCTTATTCTCTTTACTTGCACTTAGCATCTATTGCCTAACAACTAGTATTGAAATAAATCACATATTTTTAGAACCACAAAATCAAATATAATTGTTAATACCATTTTCAAGGTAAACATATTCCAATTTCGGGAACATGAATGATCATTCACCAGTTTGTTCGACAAATTACAAGTGCTCAGTTGCCAATCACAACTACAATAAACGAAATAACAGAGCTTGTAGGGAAATGACACCGAAAATAACAACAATAATAATAATACTGCAATAAAATGATTTGTGAGCGAAAATACACCAACTGGCTTGAGTCGTGCTAGGCACTGTCCTAAGAAACTATTTCAGCAATGTGAAATATTTCCCCAGGATTAAACAAGTCCATCTCTATTAGGGAGGATACAGTAATCAGCAAAATAGTAAATTACAAATCCAGCTATTTTAAAAGAGGGAACAAAGCAAAGTAGACTATAAATATTTTAAGGAGGAAGAAAAGGAACAAAAGAGGCAAAGTGAAATATGCTGATGCATGATGGCTATTTGAAGGTCTATTTATAGGCTCATTGAGAGGCTTTAGGCATGCCAAGTGTATGACACTTGTTTTGAACTTCCCATGCAAGTTGCCACATATTTTGAACTTCCCATGCAAATTGACACATAGTTGAACATTTGTCCATTTTTGGAAAATATCACAACAGAGCCTTCAACTTTAACACCATAAAACATCATATATTCACTATTAACAATAAAACACAATATATACTAAGTTACTAACATCCACACACATATTTTAGATATAATAACAATAAACAAGACAAACACACACACCCAAAACATGCATGTGAGAATACTTTAAAAAAAAAAAACTGAATTTTCACACAGATCAAAGATCGAGGGATTTACATAAAGATGTAGAGAAGTCGACGGATGAATATCGCGTCCACTCCAGCGAGTGGTTTTTCTTCTTTTTGTATCTAGAGAGAATAAAATATTGAGTGGACTAATATGCCCCCAAAGGTACAAGTCTCCTTTATGTCGACTATGATATTTTAGTTATTTTGGGAATTAGAAAAGGGTAATGTCGGTAAAGAATAGGGGTAGATGGTGTAGTGCAATGAATCGGGTCCTTCGTTGGCCCTAAATACATGCCCGAGCGTGTTCCTGAATGATTTAAATATGGGACCCATTCCCTGTGCGTTTTGAAAGGATTAGACCGAAGGTAACTTGTTCATTAGTTTTTTTTTTTTTAAGGCTAAATACATAAACGACCCCTTTAAGTTGTCCTCAACGATCAACCAAACATCTCAACTGAGCTCATTTTTCAGTTGGACACTTCAAGCCTTCAATAAAGTAAGTCAGCTAAACACCCGACCTTGTCAGCCCACCTCGCGTGAAATACACTCTCGGATTCATATCAAATGAACAAATGAGAAAATGCCACGTGTAATTTTAATTAAAAAATTTGCCACCTAATATTTAACCAAAAACAGAAAACAATGATAACTAAAAAAAGAAAGAAAACAATAATACCTAGAACCGCCTATCCCCGTCCTCCTCCTCTTCTATTTCCTTCAATAATCATTTCCTCTCGTTCTCCATAATCACCATTTTCATTTTCACACCCTCACCCTTTGTTTTCCTTTTTTTTTCCAGATTCATGCCCTTCAGATCCCTCTCCTTCATTGAGCATTAACAATTGATCGGTGTACCGCCGCAACCTAAAACGTCAAAAGCGCCGCCTAGCAGCCCTGTCATCTTCCTCCATCGGCCCGAGAGAGATGGGACCGGTTATATAATAGGGGAAGCAGATGCAAGCTTTTTCTTTCAATAGCCGGCCAAGGTTTTGCTCAAAAACCAAAATCTGCAAGAACCCAAGACATTTCATCCCTCTTCCTTCCCCACCACTCCTTTCTCCATTACTTATTACGTCTTCTTTATTCTTCTCCCAACCACCGCCACTTTTGCCATAGCCCTCGCTGACACCGCTAATGACCACAACATCCCTCGCACCCAACTTCTTCTCTACATGAGCAATTTAGCTACTTTTTTACAAAGTCACATTGGTCCCTCGGAAGGTGGCTGACTGCCTTTCACTGGTGGTGGTGAGTTGTTTGTTGGGTGGTACAGTGGCTGGAGTGACATTTTAGGATAACTGTTTCATGGACCGGTAGAATGGGGGTTGGGGTAAACATTAGGTAGTAATTTAAGTCATTCACACACTGAAATTGGATTGAGAAACACACAATATGGTATGTCAGCATGAGGTGTTTAGTTGGCTTACTTTATTGAAGGCTTGAAGTGTCCAACTGAAAATGGGCTCAGTTGAAGTGTTTGCCTTATCGTTGAGGACAACTTAAAGGGGTCGTTTATGTATTTCGCCTTTTTTTAAAGAATCATTACGTGGGGATTGGAAAAGGAAATGAATTATGGAAATTTAATAGTACTTATTGTATACGGTGGAATCAGGGTTAATGGCACCCCTATTTCTCGGTGAGGCAAACGAAGTAAATACACGATTATATGGAATCAGAATCGAAGCTCGGAGCTTCTCATAGTAAGGCCCGAGCGGAGTGCTCGTCACCGGGCCTGATAAGATAATGCCCCAACCCCGTACGAGCCTCATGACTTCGGAAAACACTACAAAGCAGTTGCACCCAACTTGCGAAGGGTCGTGATATCCGTGCCCGATCGGATATCACGGCGTGAATCTCGGCCCGTATTGACAGCATATCGATGATTAATTAAAAAGAAGACTTTTACCTTTCTTAGAATTGTACTATGGATAAAACTCTCTTACCATATAAAGGAGATAACTTTTATTCAAGAAGGATACGAGAACACGCATATCAAGGCAATATAGACATGTTTTCTCTGTTTCAAAGCTATTCAAAGGTTTTAATTCTTGTTCATAGCTTTTCATATATATATATATATATATTTTGGCTCCGAATTGAACGCGGACTAATTGTTAAGCTCACAACCGAGCCGAACTCAATACTACAACTGGTTTGGCTATTTATTTTATCTTTAATTTGCGATATTGGTCACTTGTATTGGATTAATCCACATATCCTTAAAACCGCGTATAAATTCATTTCTTATCCAGTTTTAAGGGTAAATAGTTTAGCGCCCACCATGGGACTAAGGATAATAGTAGTAATTTGATACAATTTTCCTTAACACACTCTATTTTACGCTTGTTCTTTAAGTTTCCAATTTCAGGTTAGCTTGAAAAATGTCAAACTCTCAGTCTCCTCACTTAGATGTTGATGCTGAGTCTGGTCATCATGGCGAAAACAACAATATGGTACCTAGCAATGAGGTACCCATATTGATCCCAACGGAGTCCCGTTGCCGATCCAATCGACACACATTCACAGGTTGCTATCGATGTCCACCTGCCAATTAACCCCGAGAACAACATTCACAGAAGCCCACGAGCAACGGTTCGAGAAACTCCTGAAGGTAGAGGTGATGGGATAATCCTGCAGTTAATATTCGAAATGTTACAGGCTCAACAAGCGGCGATATTACAGCTAAAAAATCAAGGCCACATTGGTAGGGTCGCCCGAACGATCCCGGGGGAGTACCCGAATGAGTGAGTAAAGCACCGGGAGGGCGGATGAGTCTAAGCCCGAGACCAACCCCGAAATAATAAAAATGCTCGAGGAAATGACAAAGTGGGTGGAATTAGGGGAGAAGAAAATTGAGGCCAAGGACAAAAAAGTGAAGACCTATAACTCTAGGGTCAATAAAATCCCAGGAGCGCCTCCGATATTGAAAGGCCTGGACTCCAAGAAATTTGTCCAAAAGCCTTTTCCTTCGAGATCAGCACCGAAGCCAATCCCGAAGAAGTTCGTATGCCCGATATTCTGAAATATAACGGAACCACGGATCCAAATAAGCACGTGACCTCCTAGACGTATGCCATCAAAGGGAATGCCTTAGAAGATGACGAAATCGAGTCGGTCTTGCTAAAGAAGTTCGGAGAAACTCTGTCAAAAGGAGAAATGATTGGTATCACAACTTACCCCCAAATTCTATTGATTCGTTTGTTACACTTGCAGATGCTTTTGTGAAATCACACGCCGAGGCCATCAAGGTCAAAACCATAAAAACTGATCTTTTCAAGGTAAAGCAAAGAGACAAAGAAATGCTTAGTTCGTATCAAGGTTTCAAATGGAACGGATGGACTTGCCTTCGGTTGCGGATGATTGGGTCGTTAAGGCATTCACTCAAGGACTTGACCTCCGAAACTCCTTGGATTCACAGTAGGTAAAACAAATTTGGTAGAGTACCCGGCTGTAACTTGGGCCGACGTCTATAACAGGTACCAGTCAAAAATTAGGATCGATGACTATTAGCTCGGGGCCTCTTCTAGGTTTATTTATCCTATCAGAGCCAATGACAGGTTAGGAAAGCCGTCAATCACGAACCGAGACCAAGCAGAGATCGGTACCAACCGTATATCGGAGATCGAAGGGGTAACGGATCCGAGCCTCACCCTTCAAGGAATGAGAATAAGAGCAATCGATGCCTCAGTAGCCGAGGACTGATGAGCGAAAACGGTTTCGATAAGCCACTCGGGGCCAGGGATGCACTAAGGTTATCGAAATATAACTTCAATGTTGATGTTGTCAGCATCATATCTACCATCGGGCGCATCAACGATACCAAGTGACCTCGACCATTGCAGTCCGACCCTACCCAGAGAGACCCTAACTTTATGAGCAAAAAATAACTTACTCTATGGATATATTATTTTTATTTCTTCTTTTGATGCAATGACTATTTATTTCAACTGTGTATTTTTACTTTTTCAGGTAAAATCTGTATAAAGTATATTTTTAGAGTACCATAATTTAGAGATATATAAAAACTTATAGCCAAAATAATTAATTTCAAACTATGTATTTTTATAACTTTTTAGGTGCCTTGACTATTTATTTCATAGTATAAATCTTTATTATCAAGTCAAATTCAAAAAAGGATTAACTAAAATTTTATTATTTTTAGCCAAATAAAATTTTTTAGCCTAATGAATGTAGTTCTATCCAAGTTTTATCATAAATTGTATTCGAAAAAAATTATATAAAAGAGTAACATACTTAAAAAGGAAAAAATATATTTTATTTTTCATAAAAAATGACACATATGAAGAAAAATCTACGTGGTAGACGAGTGCACCATGCTTTTTGCCACATGAGCATTCAGAGGCTCTCAAAAGTCCAAGTAGAAGAATAATTAAGATCACGAATAGTTTAAGGCTCTAACTAATAATCCGTGTCAAATTTACTAGGCCGAAAATAATTCTGCCTTGAATATTTCATTTTAACCCGTTCCATACTTAGTTTAGGGGTTTAAGACTTTCATCTCACATCAGTTAGAGGTCGCAACTCGCAAGTGAGTGAGAAAAATGGCGAAATCTTCAGCGACCAAAGACGCTCAAGCACTTCTCCACTCTCTCCGTTCTGCTTACGCTTCAACTCCCACTAATCTCAAGGTTACCTCTCTCTCTCTCTCTCTGCTCACCATTTTTATATTCATAAGAGCAATTTTAGATCTATATATCAATCAATCAATATATCTCAATACTAATGTTGTCAAATTAGTCGGGATCAGCTATATAATCCTTTATATCAAAGATTATTATAATTATACTACTGAATCCTTAATTGATTTTTTGTTTTTGTTTTGAAACAGATCATTGATATATATGTACTGTTTGCGATATTCACCGCTCTAATTCAGGTAATATATATAAATTTGTTTTGAATATATTCGGATCTTATATGTACTTGCGGTTAGATTTATCGATGTTATTGTATAGATCTAGGTATTGGTATATATATTGTTGCTATGTTATTTGTATTGATAAACTTGGACGATACGGGGCTAATATTGGAATTATTTGGTTCTTTGTTTCAAAATGTGGTTAGTTTGAAGCTTTGAGCAAACTCCAATTCTTAATTGAACCATTTGTTTTGGATTTCGAGGCTGGGGCTTAGTGAGTTCATGGCGGGCATTACGCAGCGTAAGTAGATTTAGGTTTATGGTAGAGGAGCGGGCTCATTATCCCAGAGGTCTGAAGGCTGCGGTTTGTCCTAAGGCTTGGCCCTAGACTGAAAAAAGAAAAAGGTTTAATTGGCATTTGATCTCTTGGTCATCTCAGATATTGCTAATGTGTTATATGTAGCATTTAAATACCGATGAAGAGCTCATACCCTCAAATTGTGCTGATCGCTGACGGTACAATAGAACCCACAAGCCATAACAGTTGGGTGGAACCTTTGATTGTGGAGTTTGAGATTGCTTGTTGTTGATCTAACTCTGAAGTTAATGTTTTAATTGTATTGTAAACTTTCTGCAAAAGATTTTGAGCATTCTTACAACTGTAAACAACAATGTTTTGCTTAAAGTACAAGTTTGCATAAATAACATGGCCAAATCATTAGTTAGTAATCGGTCTTTTACTGGAGAAAGAAACGTTTTTACTTATGTCCTTGTCTTAGAAAAGCTTTTGTCGAACCAAGGGAAGAGTCTACACTATTACGTCTTTGATGAGGGAAAACGCACCACCATGCATATCATCATCTAACTCCTCTGGGGTCTGTTGTTGCTTCAGAAGCATCTCCTTTTCTGCGCTCACATCACAAAAAGAAGTCTCCTTGCACTTATCCTATTTCTTGAAATTCCTGTACTGGGCCTTGGAAGCAGCACTGTTCAGGTTATTGCACTGCTCTAGTGTTAATATGTCCTTAGAAATCTATGCTTAAGTGAATTTACAGTTTCTCCTCACGAAAGGCCTTTGATACCTTGGTATTCCTTCACAATTTATGACCTTAAATTGATCAGACTTGATAACTTCTCCTGGTTGGGACTTGATGAGCAGTCATCTATTGCCTGGGGTAATTAATATGAACTGTAAAAGCACTTGGGCATCGGTCAAGCTCAAAGTGTGATGTCAAAGAGATCATCTCCCATGGGCTTACACTTGAGAGTTGACATGTTCCTTCTGTTGGAGACAAAAATGACATCTCCAGTGATTGTTTTAGGCGCTTTACCAGACTTTGTATCTTTTGTCTATTTGACATACCCTTCTGCACAACAACCTCCAACACCTTCTACTCTTGCACAACCTTCTCAACCTTACACCGCAGGCACCTATTTTTCGAGTTAATGGTCTCATCCATACCCTTATCTTCATTACAAGCCCTTAACTCATTGCAAGGTTGCTACATCTGATGGATCAGGGATGGAGCGATGTCTCTGGTAGAATGATTCAATTGAAATAGCCAGAAAAAATCACTAAAGCACCTTTATATGAATCTTCTGCCCTTGGCATATGGGCACAATGCATTGCGAGAAAGTGAGAGCTTCTGCGGGGAACCTCGAAAGGCTGAATATCATCCTATTTCATTTTTTATGTTCTTCCGCTTCTACTTCCACCGATACCAAATAGGTTGATATTAGGTCATGTGCACCACCTCCACCACTCATTCCTTGAGAACATACTTCACTGCATAGATCATATATCTCATGCTTCTACTGGTCACTCAAGACCTCATACTCTTAGGCTAGCTCTTTAAGCTATTATGGGTCTCCCTTATTGGAATTGGTTCTTGATGACAGTGTAACAGAAGCATTTGCTTGGACTCCGCCATAGTACTTGGTGTGTTGTTCTTCTTTTACCCGTCCAAAACATCTTTTGATCGCTTAACTAGTCAAAATGAAAGGAGGAACACACTTGATACCTGGCGTTAGGTGTTCAGAATGGAGAAGAGAGATATATATTACTAGTTACTACACATCATTTACTTAGGATATGCGACATGTTCGAAGTTCTATGTGATTATGCAAAATGCTAGCCGGTTTTCCTTTGGAAGTTAGTAAAGCCTCTTATTTTAGTCAGAATGAGTCCTTGAGACCAAAGCTGCTCATAACATTGTATAAAAGAAGAAAGCTAGAAATTCATGTTATCCCAGAGCCGACAATAGCTCGTAAGATCTATTTAAAGTTTGCCTGTGTGTAGAGCTTCGCTGCTGCTTCATGCCTGCATGGAGAGCCTTTCAGCTTTTTTACTGCTCATGCCTAAAGAGTGCATAATTTATTCTGTATCTGAAATTGAGATATCAACTTGCTTGGTTCCCTGATGGGGATTGTTAACCTTTTTTCAATTTATCAGGTTGGGTACATGGCTATTGTTGGGTCCTTCCCATTCAACTCTTTTCTCTCTGGGGTACTCTCTTGTGTAGGCACTGCAGTCCTTGCTGGTGAGCTTATTGTTCTCTGTCATACACTTCTTCGTGGGAAAAAGTTGAGTTTAACCGATTGTATCTATCTTTGGTCGCAGTTTGTCTCCGAATTCAAGTAAACAAAGAAAACAAGGAATTCAAGGTAAGCTTTCTCTTGGGAAATATCTTCTCTCATAGTTTCCAGCTCATTTTTATTCCATCTACTTTCCTGAGATGCGAGGAGAAACTGAAGTTTTATTAACAACGAATGCATGGCGTTCTCATCATAATCCTCTAATAACTTGCTCATTTCCTCATAGAAGTAGAGAATTATTACATAGTGCTGTTTCCTTATATTTGCCACTACTGCAGGATTTGCCACCAGAACGTGCTTATGCAGATTTTGTTCTCTGCAATTTAGTGCTCCATTTGGTGATCATGAATTTCCTTGGATAGATTGACGTTCTTAATCTCGAGTGAATGCTGCTTATCCAAATATTCTCGTCTGTAAGGATGCTGTTATGGCAAGCACTTTAGCAATATGAGAGTTCTGTTTGCCCTTTTCCATCTTCATTTATGAACCTGATAATTTGTCAAGTAGACATAGTTACTTTGGATAGCTGTTCTTTGCAGTTTTAAAAGTATGAATTTTACCTCAATATACGTACCCGTTCTCCCCTTGGATTTCTTTTTGAACTCCTTATTTTTGATAATTTAGCTGTTCAAGCCTATAATGTTCTTGCATTATTGTTTCTATAATAGTTATTTCTGAGTGTGCCTTATGATCTCTCTTCTAGGGCTGGTAAATTATCTTTCTGGGCTTTTTCCAAATACCGTATATAGTCAAATTTAGAGTGATTAGACTAAATACTAACTAAACTGAATTAGCTAACCATTGTCTATTGAACCGCTAAAAATATATATTTCTCTAAAATATCATATTCGTCCAAATATTGCTAAACAAGCAATACCGAATTGCACCGAAACTAACAATACAAAAAGGAGAAAAGAAGAACAAACGAGGCCACTAAAAATGAAGGGATCAAAAAGCAAGTAAATGGACCTGAACCCTAAATTGGGTTGGGCTACTTTTGGATCATATTTGTTGTGGATTTACAGATTTTGACTCCAAACACAAACAAAATAAGGGCCCTAAGGAGTTAGGATTTAGTATTGGGATTTTTTCCTATCTATACCATATATGAAACCTTATTACTAAAAATGTGCATAATTCCATTATTACCCGCCATGTTTATATTTTTCCTACAAAATTTATACCATTCATTAAATACCCAATATTAAGAGCTGATTCCTTCCAAATTAGGCGCCTACAAATCTGGGATAAATATTTGAATAGCTTATTCCTTCCAAATTAGGCGCCTAAAAATTTGGGACTAAATATTTTTTCATATTCACATCAGATTTGTTTCCTCCTTTTTCTGCAGGCTTCTCTTTCCTCATTTTTCACGTCCTCGCCCTGCAACTTTTAATCCACGCCCAGTAAGTCAACTCATGTCTCCAACATCATCCATTACCGAGATTCACCAGCAATTTGTTGCGCCTGAAGATACATTGGAATCTGATTTTGGGGAGTCTCCCATGAAGAAGAAAAAGAGAATCAAATTTTCCATTCCTCTAGCTCCAGTCAACAAATTTTCTACAAAAAATCTACAAATAAACTACAAATCAGTTTAAGTATGTATAAAGCAATATTGTTTTAATGGTATCTACAAATTACTACATTTATACTAATTAAACTGCAATCTATGTTGAAAAAAAATGTTGACTACAAAATTTTCTCCTAATCTACAAATTTTCTACAAAAAATCTACAAATAAACTACAAATCAGTTTACGCATGTATAAAGCAGTATTGTTTTGAAGGGTATCTACAAAATTACTACATTTATACTACAATTACACTACAATCTATGTTGAAAAAAAATGTTGACTACAAAATCTTCTCTTTAACTACAAATAAACTACAAATCAGTTTAAGTATTGTATAAAGTTGTATTATTTTTAAGGGTAAACCCTTTTCTTTTGACTTGTTTGACTGCTGTAGAACATTCTCCAACATCTACATCAAGTTTTTTTTTTTTGTTCTCATTTCAGCTCTTATTTGTCGGGGAGATGAAGTATGACTAATATCTGTAATTGCATGTGTAGATTTACCTAAGTTTTTGGGTGATTTGGGGGATAAAACACCCAAATCAAAGGACGGTAATTCACCTACTGCTGGTTTTTTTGGATCGTTTTCGAACCTTGCTTGATCTTCATTGATGAACTTCAAGTAAATAAAAATGAGGATAGGAATTTGTTTATAGGGTTTACTGAATTTTGTTTGAATTTAGAGGTAAAGATGGTAGTTTCAGAAGAAGGAAAATGGAGGAATAAGCGTGGGAGGGTAAAAAGAACGTGGGGGGTATGGGGATGAGGGGTTAGGAGAGAGAAAGTGAGGATTAGTACTGTCAAATAACGGAAGGGCTTAAATTAAGGCGTATAAAATATCACATTAATTATAACCTTAATTAGATATGGTATATAAATGGTAATTTGGTATGCTAAATATAATTAAGTGAAACCTTAAACATGTAGGGTAAAAAGGTTTCTAAATGGGATAGGAATGTAAAAATTCCTTTAGTATTTGATATGTGAACAGACGACAAAATTTACCTCAAAGGAGATAGAGGTAAGATTAGCTTACATTCCACACTCTCCGGACCTCACTTGTGGGATCGCACTGGGTTATTATTATTGTTATATGTCAACAGACGACACAATAGAAAGAGCCCCAATTCAGTGTGTGGCAAGAATGTTCTTACCCGGAAGTATCACAGGTATCAATATCATCAGAAAAAGTATAAATATTAACAAAAAATTACAGCATAGATAAAATATTTAAATGTTAGATAGCCATATGCATAAGAAAAATTACACGACCAAGTCTCTTCTTTTACTTATTTTTCTTCTACATAGAAATGCAAATGAATGAGAGAGTAGTAGGAGTAGAACAGCAGTATTGATCAGAAGCGGAGGAATTTGAACCAACAAAGTGTCATGTTCTGAGGGTGCGATGCCAACACCTTGATCTAGACATTCACGTAAGACTATTTACCTTATTTATGTTCTTTTTACGGCCATCACGTTATTCTCTAATCAAGCATGCTATTTATACTAAAGATAACCTTAAATAGAACTCTACGACCTAACTTTATGAACATCCTTAGATTGGCGTACCGCGTACTGATAATAGCTGCTACCCATACTACCGGTCGCTTACCCAGACCTATCTATGTGTATACGCTTAGAGCTCACCTCCTTACCCTTATGGCTCTCGATAGTAAAAGAGCAAAGGAACATATCCAAATGAGTCTGATTGCAATGGTCAAAGTCAAAGATTTGTTGGTGGCAAAACCGACATACCATTCCAGTTGTAGTTGACTTTAAGTTCATTTGAACTACCCATAATCGTTTTTTTACCAATAATATTAATTGAGCTTTACGTCTTTCTTTCTCTGGGAATAATTTCGTAGGCTAGGTGCAAAGGCATTGTTCTTCAAACTTGTAAATAGAGAGTGTTGGCAGGGGTGCATCAATAGCTCAGTGGATGGGACATGTGAACCCATAGTCTTTCTGCCAAACTAAGTATTTTATGTACATAGTTTTTAGAATTGATCAAATATTACCTGCTGGTACCCATGCTCCAAAAAGGTCCAATGGTGCAATTGGTTGAATGCTAAGTTATTTACCTAGAGAAATAGGGATCAATCATTTAATACTTTTATTTTTTCCTTTTTTTTAGTGGTGCACCCATGTTATAAATATCCGCCTCAGTTGGTGTCAGGATGTTTTCTTTATGTCTGTTGAAGGCGAGGGTCTTGAACAACTTATGAATTTCACAAAATATTTAGCAAAGATAAGAACTCATAACTTTAAAAATATAATTGGTTCAATACAAAAAACGGAAAAGGGCCATATATGCCAGTGAACTATGCGAATTAGGACAGATATGCCCGTCGTTAATAGTTTGGCACAGATATGCCCAATCCGTCCAATACTTGCTCATTTATGCCCTTAGTTTAACAGAACCACTATTCTGTCTTTCTTAAATAATTAATAACCGGGTCCAACTAAAATTTGCTGACCCGATCCATTAAGACCCGACCCACCCTTATTTCAAAGATATTTTTTGATATATTATTTTTGTTTGATTGAGTAATTGTGTGATAATCATATTTATTTAGTTTGCGCTCATTTTTACCATCTATTTTTATTTTTCTCGGTGGTGCTTGTTATGAAATAATTAACTAATAAAAATGGAAAAGAAGCACCACTGTTTTAACAATGGTGCTTTCTATGAAATAATTAATAAATAAAAATGAAAAAGAAGCACCATTGTTTTAACAATTTATTAATTATTTCATATCAAATTTGTAATGGAAAAAATAATCCAATAAACTAATAATCAATCATATAATGATTATCGAAATAAAAGAATGGATCCATCAGATTAAGTTATAGTGAACATGGAGTTATTTGTATTTGTATTGGTGAAAAATACAAATAGATTGTGAGAAGAATAAAAATAGATGTTAAAATTATCGAAGAAAGTACAAACTAATTCGAATATTATAATAAATAAATATTAATTACTACTTTTAGTAGGATTACGTCCCGAAATGGTGTATATATAAAAAAATCAATTATCAAATTACTCAAATAAATAAATATGATTATCACACAATTTCTCAATCAAACAAAAATAATATATCAAAAAATATCTTTGAAATAAGGTTTGGTCGGGTCTTAATGGATCGGGTCTCAACTTTCAGAAATGGTCTATCCATGCCATCCGTTAAAAAAATGCTCATTTTATGCCACTGCCGTTAAACATTTGGCCCATCCATGCTATTATTGACTAACGGCTCAATTTTTATTTGGCCCATCCATGCCACTGCCGTTAGTCAATAATGGCATGGATGAGCCAAATGTGTAACGGCAGTTGCATGAAATGAGCATTTTTTAACGGATGGCATGGATAGACCATTTCTGAAAGTTGAGTGGCATTTTTAAGCCTTTTCCCTTAATTATTTAAGAAAGACAGAATAGTGGTTCCGTTAAACTAAGACATTAAATGAGCAAGTATTGAACGGATTGGGCATATCTATGCCAAACTATTAACGACGGACATATCTGTCCTAATTCGCATAGTTCACTGGCATATATGGCCCTTTTCCGTACAAAAAATATAAAAGTTGTACACATAAGTTTAAATTCGCCTATATGCCTCTCTAGCCTCTTCCCAGCTTTGTTTGTGCCTTGAAATTGATCAATTATAGTCGATGTGCTTAACGACCGATCTGGTTATCAACAAAGAGGAATCTAACAAACATACAACATTTGTTGGTACGTAGAAATTCTAGGAATAATTGACAATAATAAAGATGCACATGTTGTGTTTTTGGAGATCATGATTTTAACCCATATTGTTTCAATCCATTGACCACTGTTTTCTGGTCCCACTGATTTTAATCAAAACTTGGAGTTTGCGTCGTGTTATGGCATTCATTGCTCCAATTTCTGATGACATATTTGGCCAATAGATTTTTTTTTCTTTTACTATATAATAACCAACGAATTTGTTCACGTTTCACGCGATTATCAAGGACATAGTTTAGCACTATTGCACCAATATGAGCATAAATACTATTTCAGTTTTTGCGAAATTTGAAGTTTAGTATTTGAACTACAGGTGTGAAATATTGATGTTCATAAGCTTTTTCTTTTCTAAATGAACTTCATGGCCAAACCAAACTTCAATATGGAAAAATTTATTTTAACTTTTACTTAAAATACTTTTTTTTCAAAATTAACTTAAGCTAGTGTTTAGATATAGATTTAGTTGAAATTTAAAAAAAAAAAAATTGGACTTGTATTGAAAAATAATTTTTGGAAGTTGAAGTTGTGTTTGGACATGTATTTTATTTGGAAAAAAAACTTGAGTTTTGTGAGTGGAAAAAAATATTTCACCAGTTTTTGGGAACTTAAAAAAAATCATTTTTTTTTCAAAAACTGATCATTTTCCATGAGCAAAGAGCATTTTCAATTTCTTTTTGAAAAAATGTAACCAAAATCTATGGCCAAACGGGTACTTCGAACTTCTCCATTCGCAAAAAATTCTTTAAAAAAGTAGGGGGGTCAAAACAGGCAAAAGCAAAAGATTGGGGGCGTGAAAAAGCGCAAATCATGGGCTGGGGAAGGCCCACATGGTGTCGGCCCACTAAAAACAATCTTTTTAAGACATGAACGCACGAATTGGAAAGTGAATCAGAGATCCGTACACGTGGCTAACGGTCACGCAATATTCCCCCGCAAGTTTTGGTGTCTACTCAGCAATAGATTCTACAGCTCAGCAGATTTGGATTTGGAATTGGAATTCATGACCTTTTCACCTCATATATATATATATATATATATATATAGGAGGCGTGGAGGTCGAGAATTAAAGTAAAATATTACTTTGTAATAAGTAGTCGGGCGTATTTCTCTTACATAGTATTAGTACTTTTCTCTTATTTCTTTATTCTTAGATTTCTACTACTATTACATGTTGCTTCTTTTGCTTCGATTATCTTATTATCTTGTTGTTGTTCATGATTTTTTTTCATGGCTATCACACTATCGTATTTAATTTTGTTTTCTTTGAGCCGAGGGTCCGTCGAAAATAACTTCTTTGTTTTAACAAGGTAGGGGTAAAATCTGTGTACACACCCCAAACCCCACTTGTGGGATTACAATGAGTTTATTTTTATTGTTGTTGTTGTTGTTGTTGTTGTTGCATTTGCATAGCTACGAAGATTAAGGGAAAAAAACATTTTGTCGAAAATGAAGCTAGCATGGCAGACCAACCTCCATTGTTGGCTGTCCTCAAGCTTCCATAGAGAGAGAAAACGAAGATTCGAGAGAGGGAGAAATTGGGGAAATTTTATGTGTGTCTTTTTTCTCTAATGTCAGTACATATATACACGTATATAGAAAACAAAACTAATGACAGCTAATTACTAAACTGCCCTTTTGTAACTAAACAACTGATCTCAACTAACTAACTCATAAATACAATACACTAATATACTACAATGCTATAATCTCAATACATTTGATGTATCTTTAATGTATCACTAGAAAACTTGCAGTCTTTAAACACGAGTAACATTCCGATTGGCGATCATATAAGAGTATGCTATTAGAGGTAAACTGAAAAGTTTAAAATTTAAAAAAAAAAAAAAATCAGCTATACAATTATGTCATTCTTTTGACAACAAACTAAAAATGAGAGTGTCATAAAATAAAACAAAGAAAGTGATATCTAATTTCAAGAAATAATCGTAGTTTTTAGTTGACCTTAGTTTGCAACTCAATTTCAAGATTTTGAATTCTACTGCAGTGATTTCCTCACTGAAGTTTCTTGTTAACTTTATGTAAATAAAGTATATATTAAATACCAATGTATCAAATTAATCAAGCAGAATAAACGCTCTACTCAATAACATCCTTAATAGTTTAGTAACTCTCCTTTAATTTCCAAATTTACTCATGCCTCTCTATTGCTTTTGACCAATTTTTCAACTATTATTATGCTTTTGTTTTTTTTTAGTTTAGTGAAAAAAATTTCTTAAAATGCCTATATAACAGTTATGGAAAAGCCATAAAAAAGGACACAAAGCATCAAATGCTAACAGACAAAATTGCACTAATAAAAATTAATGCTCTTGTTGAGAGTTGAACTCAAGACCTCCCGCTTACTAAACGGGTGCTCTAACCAACTGAGCTACAAGAGCTTGATGTTGGCTTTTTTACGTATTATATTTATCTCTTGTGATATATTTTCCTTTATTCTTTTTAGTTTTAACCGTCTCTTTAACCAAAATAGAGCTGCAAATCCTACTTTTTTTTGGTGAATGTCAAATTCTCAAGCCTTAGACGAAACGATAGCTATACTACAAGTTGAATGATTGTTTTGGGAAGATAGGAAAAGATGTCCTGCTGGCGGAGTCAAAATTTTCACTAAGGGGTGCCAAAATATAAGGATTCAAATACACGAAAAAATCAACATATATATACATATAAAATATAAATTACCAAACTATACAATGTAATTTTTCGTACAAAGGAGTGTCAGTTGACACCCTTTTGGCAGTGGAGCCAGGAAATTCAATAAAGGTGTTCAAAGTTTGATCACCCTTTGCCAGTGAGCTATGCAAGGGTGTTCAAAGTCTATTTTTCATCAATAACAAGTGATATTTTACTTTATACGTAGTATAATTTTTAGGCGAAGGGTGGTCAGTTGACCACCCTTGGGCCAACATATCTTCGCGCCTGCCTTTTGGATAAGGTGGCTCCGCTACTGACTCTTACGTCAACTAACACACACCCAAAAAAAAAAAAAAACAATTCACACAACGATTGCGTTTTGATTCCAAGCATTGTTGATAAATCTTAATTGATACATTTAATTACATGGACCCTATTTAAAATTTATTATGTCTAATTTCTAAAGTGGACTATATGAGTTAATTAGGAAGGAGGTTTTTCAAGAGTTATCATATATAGCTTTATATATATAGCTTTCATGACCAGATTAAGGGAACAAGTAAAGGGAACGGTTGGTTTTACGTGTGAAACTTTGATATTAGGTTGAAGTATAATTTAATCCATTGTTTTTGTCAACATTTATAGATTATGTGCTGATCCAAAATTTACTTCAAATGTTGCATTCATGAATCCTGCATGAGTTCGGGCTTAGGGTCCTTAATATCTATTCAAGCAACATATATATCCGCAGACGATTTGACCTACCCTGCTCCTACTACAATATTTGTATATTATAGAGCTCGTTTGGTTTGAGGGATAAGAAATAACTAAATTTTAGGACTAAATTTAAGAAGAGTTTATCCCATATTTGGTTGGTAGAAAATTGCACTATAATTAATCCCGAGATTAGTTATCCCGGGATTGTAGTATTTTTTTTTATCCCCATAGAAAGGTGAAATAACTAATTCCAGGATAATTAATCCTCGAATAACTTCTTTCTACAGAATTCTTAAAATTAGGATTTTCCTTTTATTATTTAATTTTTAGGATTTAATTGCATAATTTTGTGTGTGTATTTGCATTGGTATGAGCATGATTAGTTAGATAATTCATAAAAAAACATAAAAATATTGCATTGGCAATTAGGATTTAATTTTTACATTTTTTTTAGATCAATTAGTAATTAAAATTGATTTGTTTTGTTTGGTTTAAATTTTAGCTTTGAGGTTTATTAGTTTCCTTTAAATTGGTATTTTAGTAGTAGTTTTAATTATAGCTTAATTAGGTAGGTTGAATTAACTTTTAGGTTCAATATTAGTTTTGAAAAAAAGAAGAGAAAAGAAAATAAATAAAAGAAAAGGAGTTAAATGAAAAGGAAATAAAGAAAAAGGGACAATTGGGCCAAGGCTAATATAATTCACTAGCCCAAGCCATTAATCACTGAGACCCGTTCAAAAACAGCCCAAACCCATCCCTGACCCGGTCTCCCTTCCCCCCTTAATAACTTAAACGACGTCGCTTCATGGGATTAGATCAGGACTGTCGAGGTTTCTTGATCGGACGGTCCTGAAGCTTGGTTGCTTTGATATATAATTGTCCAAACACGCCCCTACCCCCTGTCGACCTTCTCTCAGACCCTTAAACACCCAAACCCTAATTCCACCGCCTGCCACCGCAAACCGCCGGCCGGAAATCGTCTCCGCCGGCGGCGAGCCACCAATGACCCCCAAATTTTCACCACAGCATCCTTTCCTCTCCCCCCTCATAGATGTGTGGTTATTTTTTATCAAATCCCATTGAAACCCCCTGAAAATCACAAACCCTAGGGCGCCGCCATGGGTTCCTCCGCCGTGTCCGGCGGCTCCACCACCCAAACACCACCAAAATGATACCAAACCACCTCCACCTCCCCCTCTTCCCTAATCCATGGTTGATTATCCCCAAATCACCCCCGTCTCCTTCGAATCTAACTGTGAAAAAAATCCTAATTTTACAAAATCCAATTTAGAGGGGGATTACTGATATTTGGATTATAATAACCCTAAGTCATGTGTTTTCTCATGAAAACACATGATTAAGGATTATTTTAGTCCGAACAATTCATAGCAGCTTGCCAAGATTCGAGGTTTAATTGGGCCAATTTCTAGGTATTTTCACTTCACATTTCTCTTCTGTTTTTCTTTTTTGATTTTTATTTTTATTTTTCTGTTCTTGCTTATCTTTCGATTTCAGTATTTCTTTTGTTATTTTTATTTTTGTTCTTGATTTGATTTGTAGTCATTTAGGGTTCTGTGTATATGAATACCAGTATAGTTCATTTGTTAATTTAGATTTGAAGTAATCCGTTCCTTATTCTGTTTTGACCCATTTGATTCTGTTAGACTTAGTTGTATTTCTTCTGTTTGATAAATTTTGAAGCCCAAGAAATAGTAGGCCCAAGTAGGTACTTCATTTGGGTCCATGACCCATTTGATTTGGCCTGATGAACTGGTGGGTTTTCAGGGGTAATTAAACATGGGATCAAGGGTAATTGGGGTAATTCAATTAAGGAATCCTGCAGTAACTGAAAATAGAAGCCCCTAGAACCTTCTAGATTGGGGAACCAATTTAAATTTCAGGAATTAAGTAGTATAACTTGGGTAACAAGTCAGTACCCTAAGGGCTTTTTAGCTAAAAACTGAAAATTAAGAGGGGGCTAGCGTGTAAAGTAAAAGTCTGAAAATTGCCCTAATTTTGCCTATAAAAGGCAGTATCCCTACCTTGCAAAACAAGTTGGAGAGGGAAGAAATCTGAAAATTTGAAATCCAAAGTTTGAAGTCTGAAAATTTGAAAATCCAAAGTTTTGAAATCTGAGAGTTTTGAATAGTTTTGAGAGAGAGTTTTCATATCTAAAAAGAGTTCTAGAGAGGATAGAAAGCTACTGAAATTCAACACAAAACTACATAATTTGAGAGTTTAAATGCCTAGATTTTAGATATTAGAGAAAGAAAATCCTAAAAAATCAACACAAAAAATGGCTTAGGAATCCAGCTAAGACACTGTTTGTATTCATCTGGTTGAGAGGTGTTTAAACTGGTTCATTGAAGCTTGGTGTTAGATTCAGCTGGGCTATTGTTCAATTGGTTTAACTCTAAAGCATTTCAAGTCGTTTAGCTGGGTTGATAGTTGTTGCGAATTTCCCCTGCTGTTTGCTGATACTCCTGCTTTACTTTTGTCTTCAATTTCCAGGTATTTACTTAACCATTGAATGGCCAGAGGTTGTGGAAACATGTAGTTGAAGGTTGATTTGAATAAAAGGTTGTTCCAAGCTGATTTCCTCTTTTCTGATTCCCTGTTTATTCATTTGATTTGTAATAAGAGATGTAATCCTACATGTTGTTCGACTTATTGATCTATGCATTTAAAGTCTCATACGTTCGATAGCCATGAGTAAAAGTAGCGTTGTTTGCTTTAGATTGTGTTATTCATTTAGTCAAACTCTGTTTTAAGTCAGTAAGTCATGTGTAATTAAATTAGGATTGTTGTCAGATCATCTTGGATTAATTAGTTTTGCTGAGATTAGNAAAAATTCTGAGAGAATTGAAGAGCTTACAAATTCTAAGAGCATAAAATAGCAGAAAATTCTACAAAAAATACTGTTCTATTGAGGTCTTTTGAGGTTTTCATCTTCCAAACAATTCCTGAATAGCAGAAGCCAAAAATGAGTTGAATCGGTTGGGTATTGGTTTGTTTTGGTTCAGTTTGGGTTGGATCTTTGATAATTGGTTTCTATTGACATTGCTTGGTTTCAAATTTGATTCAATTGGATTTCTCTCGATCATTTCTGGGCGATTTCGCTGCTGAAATACTGTCCCTGTTACTGCTGTTACTGAATTTGCTGCCTCTTACCTCTTCGTTGTTTCCTTCTCATTCCCAGGTATTCTCCTAGCTCAAGTTGAGGATCAGTTGCTGAATATGTAATGGATTTGAAATGGATTGAATGAAGGATGCTTCAAATTGATATTCCTGTTATTTTACTGTAGTTTACATCTCATACTTAGCATTATAATAGGCAATGTTTAGGCTTCTTCTTCCTGAAACTTGTGTGCAAAAGAGATTCTTATAATAAGTTTGTTTTATGTGTATTAATAAACTGGACTGTTGAACTATATCATGTCCTATTCGTTTGTTTCAGATCTAGTAGTGTAGATTAGTTTGCTATTCATGTTTAGCTTAAATATTAATAAACTGGACTGTTGAACTATATCATGTCCTATCCGTTATGTGTAAACTTTCAAATATCTTCAAGGTCTATTATCATGTTTCAACAGTTAGTTTGAATATTGTGTGAACCTGATAGTGACTGTAGGATTTTGTTAGTTCTAATTCCATGTTTCGAACTGTTGTTTTGGGGAGTGAAAATTCAGAAATGAGTGTGTTGGTTCATCAGCATACATATGATTTGAATATGAACGTGAAGTTTGGATTTAAAATCAGCATACGTTTGATTTGAATGGAGTTGAATTGTTCATTTTCAGATTGTTAAAATATGTAATTGGCTCTATTGTTAGGTTCAATTAGGATTTAAAATCAGTGTTTTGGGATCCAAACTAAAGACCATACTCTTACTAAATATATTTGTTTGATTTGGGCTCATTTTTGGGCCAAAGCCTGACAGTTTTGTTTTGAATAAGATTTGGGCCTCAATTTTGCTTATGTACTGCCCAACTTCAGCATTAGTTCGCCTGGCCTTGGGCTTCATGTATGGAGCCCGTTTGTGATTGTTGTTTGTTGAACAAGCAGCTAGGTTAAGGACAAGTCATATTAGAAAAAATACAAAATAGGTTATGGCCCAATCCCTTGTGCAGAATTGTTATCAGACAGTAGATTCAATTTCCGGGCATTGAACACAATAGTCCATGGCCCTTCAAGTCTTAGTCTAGTATCCTTTAAAAATGAAATCAATGTGCGCCGCGCCAAACAAAAATCATAAATTGCGTGGCCCCCCTTTAAATACTTCCATTAAAATACTTAGAACTCGGGACGTGCCATTTAGCGAATTTTCATGGCCTCCCGCAAAGTTATCAACACGTTAGTTGCTTTAGGCGCGCATTTTAATAATATACTTTCCTAAACTCGGGTGCACATTTATGTGACCCAAATCCAAATCTCAACGAAGTCGGAATGTGTCAAAAATCGCGGGTGCATTTATGTGACGTGGTTCGAGACGCGTTTTCACGACGTTACAATTCTCTTTAAAAATAATAATAATAAAAGGGGTTTAAATTTAAAAAGCACATAAGTTAAAACATGTATTAAAATCAGTTTTTTAGCCAATTATAATAATTTAAGCGACCGTGCTAGAATCACAGGATCCGGGGGTGCCTAACATCTTCCCTCGGGTCAACAGAATTCCTTATTCAGAATTTCTGGTTCGCAGACTCCAAATGGGAAGTCGAAATTTTCCTCGATCTGGGATTCAAGTTAAACCGGTGACTTGGGACACCAAAAGCAAATCCTATCCCAAGTGGCGACTCTAAAAGTAAATAAATAAATAATCCCATTTCGAATAATGTCACTTTAAATGGAAAAACTCCCTTATACATTATCCTTCGGGGTAGGTGTGTAAAAAGGACGTGTGACAGCTCTGGCGACTCTGCTGGGGACACGAACCCAGAATTTCGATTCAGGGTTCAAGAATTCGAGCTTAGTATAATTGTTATATTTGGCTTTATCTGATTTTTCTACATGTTCCATGCTATATGTGCTAAATGCTTTACCGCTTTGATATTATCTGAATTGTATATATAAAATTGTTACGAAACTCTTCTCTTCTCATCTCCGGGGATGTGCTCACTGGTTGAGACTCTCTATTCTGTTAGTGTCAATACCTTAAAATAAGAATGAGGCCGGACAAGTTACTAAGCCGGATGGCCTTTTGGTTCCCGGTACGTAGCCCCCTCCTCGACTCGAGTTGTCCACTCAGGTACACAGTCTAGAACATATACTCAGGTTTTGAACCTAGAATAACTCAACCTGATGCCGGATCCTAGTACGACGTTTGTTTGCATCATGTGCATTTGACTTAGGGGGACTCAACATAGGGTTGGGTCCGTCTAGGACAGGTGACCTGAAATGAATTGACCATCCTGATGCATCTTACGTGCTACTTGCGCATTTATTTGCTCGGCTTTGCATGTTGATCGGCTTGACTAAATGAGTGAAAATTGAGAAATATAAGCAGTGTTAGGACTAAGTGAGGGTGACCATTTGAGAAAAACCCCGATGCCCAAATAGTACCAAAATGCTGTCGGATTTGTGAAAAATAGAAAAAAAAGAAAAGAGAAAAATATTTGAAAAAAAAGGAAGAAAATTGTTGTTCAAAAATACATTTTTAATTTTAGCAAATCTGCCCGAACTACGCGGGTCTGATTCTCACCGGATGTGAGATACGTAGGCAAACCTCATCGGTTCCGACCCCAATTTTCAAAAAATCCAAAAATATTTTCTTTCTTTAGAAATCTTTCCTTAGATAATTTTTTAAACAAAAAAAAACAAAAAAAAGAAGTTTTTAAAACTAAAAAACGGTTTCCTTCTTTCTAATGTCTTTCACAAAAATCAAAATCCAAAAATACAGGTTTCCTTCATTTTGAAGTATTTTTCCAAAAATCCAAAAAGAAATCAGAAACAAAAATCCAAAAATACTCTTTTCTTCTTTAGAAGTCTTTTNCCGTATCTGCAAAATCGAGTCTTTGTTTTGCTTAAATAAATTTTTTGAAAAATAGCCACATTTCCTTTTAGGTCAAAATAAATCATTAAAATACTCCTTAGATGTCATTCTTTCATTTAAAAAAAACATAAAAAAATACAAATTTTGAAACAATTGTGTCCGAAAATATTTTTGCTCAAAAATCCAAACATTTTTGTAAAAGTCCCTTTTCCGAAATTAAGAGGCAACTTTCAAAATAAAAAAAAAAGAAAAAAAAAACAAAAATATTTCTTTTTACTTCTGAAAAATTCCCAAAGTTCCAATAAAAAGAAAAAGAATTCTTAGAAGTCTTTCTTTCAAAAAAAAAAGCAAAAAAAAAAATCAAAATCAAAAATTAAAAAATACATATTTCCCTTTTTTCTTTTAAAGCATTTCTTTCAAAATTCCGAAAAAAAGAGAGTTAGCTTATTTGCAAGAACTACACTTGGTCTGATTCATGCGGGGTCATGATACGTAGGCAATCTCCATAGGATTCGACCATAACCCTAAGAAAAAGAAAAGAAAAAAAAGGAATACGAGGGAAGGAAATAAAGGAAAAACAAGAGAGGAAAAGAAACGCAAAAGAAGAGAATAAGGAATCGAGAGAAAAACCATGGCAAAAGAAAAGGGAAAAGCAGAAAATGAAAAACAGAGGGAAAAGAAAAATGAGAGAAAAATAGAAAGAGAAAGAAAAGCAAGAAAAACAAAGAGTAGAAATCAAAAGAAGTGAAAATAGAAAAAGAAAAGCCGGGATGACACATGCAACCGTTGCAAACATGTAGACACCCAGTTATCTGTATAGGTGCATCACACCCCAATGTGCGATTACCTATCTGTTACTTGTCTCAAACTAACCGTGTGTTGCTGTCAATTCCAGCCTAGCTTTTAGAAACGGTGGTTGGTTGTGGTAAGTTGGCATCGCATCAATACTTTACCAGATCGAAAGGAAGTGTGGAAATGTCTGCAGAAATGACTTTGCCCGCAGTCCCCATCTCTGAGGACAGCCCCATCTCGGGGATCCCGGCATCTGAGTCTGTCACAGCGGAAGAGAACCGAATACTACGTCTCCGACTCATGGAGATGTGGGACGCATGGACTAATGGCAGGGAGCCTCCAAGTGCTATCTCTGGCTTTCCTGAATTGTTCCCAAGTACTGGGGGTACTTCTAACATCCCTATCGAGTCACCCGAATACCCGTCGTCTGCTCACTTTCAGTACGGAACACCTTTCGTGGACGGTTACCGGCCCCCCCCTACCGGTACGGTACGTACGTACGTACGTACGTACGTACGTACGTACCGTACTACGTACGTACGTACGTTACGTACGTACTACGTACGTACGTACGACGTACTACGTACGTACGTACGTACGTACTCTACGTACACTCGTCGACTACTACCCGACGTTTTCGTCTACGTTACGTACCACCCTACGACCTTACGTTTTACCTTTTTTCCTAACCCCGGACCGTACGTACCCAACGGTACAGTTCCCCACGTCGAACTACCAACGGTACGACTTTTCGTTTACCTTAACGAACCTTCCGACGACGTACCGTAACCGGACGTCGTACCCTCGTACCGATAACCCTACGGACGTTTTTACCGTTTTCCTAAACCTACCGGACCACGTAACCGACCGGTATACCCCTTCCGGCTACAACCCTACCGGGACCGTTTTACGTTTTCCCTTAACTACCCGTACCACGTAACCCTACGGAACGTTACGTCCCTCGGTCCGACTACCCTAACGGTACGACGTTTTACTTTCCTAACTACCCGGTACCACGTAACCCGTACGGACGTTACGTCCCTTCGGTCCGTATACCCTAACGGTAACGACGTTTTTACTTTCCTTAAACTACCCGGTACCACTTAACCCGACGGTACGTTCTCCCTTCGGTCCGACTTAACCCAACGGACGTACTTTTACTTTTCCAACTACCCGGCACTAACCCGACGACGTACTCCCTCGGTCACTACCCAAGGACGTCCTTTTCTTACCAAATCCCGGCATAACCCGAGGATCTCCCTGGCATAACCCAAGGAGCTTTTTCTTTCCAAATCCCGGCATAACCCGAGGATCTCCCTGGCATAACCCAAGGAGCCCTTTTCTTTCCGTCCCGGCATAACCCGAGGCCCCATTTTTTCTTTTTCCGACATAACCCGATCATTTTCCAGCATAACTTGGATTCATTCACAAGGATACACAATCCTGATTTCATTGCTTAGATTTGTGTCACAACTAACTCACGAAATTTTCCTAGTGAAAACTGGGGCAGAAAATTTCGTTCGTTTGTTTGTTTTGGTATCTTAAGCAGGTTGACCTCAAGACATAGGGTGCGAGATGACCGATGGAATTAGCCTCAATCCAGAATTAAGAAAAGAAGAAAAGAACAAAAAGAAATGAACTCAAATGTTGAAAGCAAACAAAGGTGCGGATTGCTCAAAATTTGATTGAAGGCATAAGCTCCGCCGATCCTGCTTTGACCCAATGCTGCAGAAAGAAACAACACCTATAACTTGCGAGCATCAAGATTTAGATCGGAGTCCACAGCAAAATTAGCTAAGACTCAAGATCAAGCTTCAAGAGAATTATAGATAGGAATCTTGTAACTCATAGTTGATAGGCATAGCTAGCTTAGCTTTGATTTTCCTTTTGGTGTAATAAGGAGGTCAGCAAGCAGTAGCAACAGCAACAGCAGTGAAATCACAGCTCCTGGTAGTCCCAGCTACCAAACCTTCCAGAACTACACTGGCCTGATTCCTTTTCAGCCAAGGATATGTAGGCAACCTTTGAAGCAGGGTTCGGTCAGACGGTTTTCAAAATTGCTTCTCATGGAGTGCCGAGCGGGCAAAAATCTCTCATATTTGCTCATTTATCTTTGCCCGAAAACCCTTCGTGTCTCCGAGCAAAGAGGGGCAGCTGTGAGCACGTGATTTTTGCCTCACTTGAATTACTCCTACAGAATTCTTAAAATTAGGATTTTCCTTTTATTATTTGATTTTTAGGATTTAATTGCGTAATTTTGTGTGTGTATTTGCATTGGTATGAGCATGATTAGTTAGATAATTCATACAAAACATAAAAATATTGCATTGGCATTTAGGATTTAATTTTACATTTTTTTAGATCAATTAGTAATTAAAATTGATTTGTTTGGTTTGGTTTAAATTTTAGCTTTGAGGTTTATTAGTTTCCTTTAAATTGGTATTTTAGTAGTAGTTTTAATAATAGCTTAATTAGGTAGGTTGAATTAATTTTTTAGGTTCAATTTTAGTTTTGAAAAAAAAAAGAGAAAAGAAAATAAATAAAAGAAAAGGAGTTAAATGAAAANATTCGCCCATTGAGTGTGAGCACATGTATTTTTGCCTCGACTTGAATTATTCCTATAGACTTCTTAGATTAGTAATTTTTCTTTTATTATTTTATTTTAGGATTTAATTGCGTTAATTTGTGTGTATTTTTATTTGTGTGTGCACGATAATTCATTAAAAATATAAAATATTGCATGAGCATTTAGGATTTAATTTTGCATATTATTAGAGTAATTAGTAATTAGAGTTTTACAAAAAAAAAAAATCATAAAAATTAATTTTTAGCTCGAATTTTGGTTAACTTCGTTTAATTTGTTTCAATTAATTGTAGTAATCATCATTTAAGGTTAATTATCTTAATTAGGTCCTTAGAATTTTATTTCAGGTTTTTATTTTAAAAGGAAAAGGAAAAATATCCAAAAAAGGGAATTAAATGAAAAAACAGAAAAATAAAGCAAAGAGGAAAAATTGGGCCTTTTAACATCTAAGTTTTGGACCAGACCTAAATACAAGTCATCGTCCCAAATCAAAGCTCCCTGAACCCGTCCAAAATGCCCAGACCCAGCCCAAAAATACCCGGTCCAGCACCCAATTCCCAAAACGACCCTATTTCAGTGACTTTTAATCAGGACCGTTGAGGTTCTTTAATCTAACGGTCCTGAAGCCGGGATGATTTTATATATATATGTCTTAACCTACCCTGCCCCCCTCAGCTTCCCCTCCCCCCTTCGTCTCTCTCAAACCTCTCACTGGAAACCCTAACTCTGCCGTCTACCACCGCAAACCGGCGGCCGGAAATCGCCTCCGCCGCCGGCGATCCTCCATTCGCCCCCAAAATTTCACCACAGCCTCGTCTCCTTCTCCTCATTATGGATCTGTAAGTGTTCACCTTCAAATCACCCCAGACATCCTCGAGTTTTAAATGAAAGAAACAAAACCCTAATCCGTTCTCCCCTTCTGATTTCCAATGTTTTCAAGGCTCGATTCAAGCCAAAAAATTATGCCAGTCAATTGTTCTCAGTAAGAACAATTGATTAGTGTCATTTTTGGTTCATTTCGAAGATCACCGGATTCCGGCCAAGTCAACACTGTCCAACTAAGTTCGTCGCCTTTGTCGATTGCTTAAGGTTAGACCCGTACTTTTCTTCCTTTATTCTTTACTTCGTTTTGCTTCTTGTTTTCTTTGTTTCTTGTATTTTGTGTGTTTGAATCAGTGATAGTTGATTAGAATCAGCAATTTTAGTTTGTTCAAGTTTGATTAGGATTAATATATTACTGAATTTGTTTTTGATTGAGTTTGATTTTTTGTTGTTTGGGATTATATAGTTTCAGTAGGAAATTTTACTAAAGGGCTTGACGAAACAGCTTTCTTGGTCTCTTTTTTTTTCTTTTTTTTTTAGGCTTGGGCTGTTAGTATACAGACTCATGGGCTTGGTTTAGGGCTTGGGGCAATCTGATTCACATTGGCTTGGTTTCAGGGGTAAATATTGGGGTCTTAAAGGTTAGTTTAAGAACTCTAGGTTAGGGAATCTTGCAGTAACAGAAATAGGAAGCCCCCAGAAGCCTCTAGTGTGGGGTTTTAATTTGAATTTCAGGTTGTGGGTAGTATAACTTGGAAAATAAGTCAGAATCCTAGGGACTTTTAAGCAAAAAACATAAATAAAAAAGGACCTAAGGGGCAAACAAAAAATGAGCAGGGCTACCCTAATTACTTGCCTATAAAGGCATACCATTCTTGCCTTGCAAGTCAGATTTTAGGGCCAAAAGTTTTTCAGAGATTGGAGAGCCTAAAATTTGAGAACCTAAAGTTTGAGGGATCAAATTTCTGAGAGATTGAAGAGCTTACAAATTCTAAGAGCTTAAAATAGCAGAAAATTCTACAAAAAATACTGTTCTATTGAGGTCTTTTGAGATTTTCATCTTCCAAACAATTCCTGAAGAGCAGAAGCCAAAAATGAGTTGAATCGGTTGGGTATTGGGTTGTTTTGGTTCAGTTTGGGTTGGATCTTTGATAATTGGTTTCTATTGACATTGCTTGGTTTCAAATTTGATTCAATTGGATTTCTCTCGATCATTTCTGGGCGATTTCACTGCTGAAATACTGTCCCCGTTACTGCTGTTACTGAATTTGCTGCCTCTTACCTCTTCGTTGTTTCCTTCTCATTCCCAGGTATTCTCCTAGCTCAAGTTGAGGATCAGTTGCTGAATATGTAATGGATTTGAAATGGATTGAATGAAGGATGCTTCAAATTGATCTTCCTGTTATTTTACTGTAGTTTACATCTCATACTTAGCATTATAATAGGCAGTGTTTAGGCTTCTTCTTCCTGAAACTTGTGTGCAAAAGAGATTCTTATAATAAGTTTGTTTTATGTGTATTAATAAACTGGACTGTTGAACTATATCATGTCCTATTCGTTTGTTTCAGATCTAGTAGTGTAGATTAGTTTGCAATTCATGTTTAGCTTAAATATTAATAAACTGGATTGTTGAACTATATCATGTCCTATCCGTTATGTGTAAACTTTCAAATATCTTCAAGGTCTATTATCATGTTTCAACAATTCGTTTGAATATTGTGTGAACCTCCCAGGACGTGCCATTTAGCGAATTTTCATGGCCTCCCGCAAAGTTATCAATACGTTAGTTGCTTTAGGCGCGCATTTTAATAATATACTTTCCTAAACTCGGGTGCACATTTATGTGACCCAAGTCCAAATCTCAACGAAGTGGGAATGTGTCAAAAATCGCGGGTGCATTTATGTGACGTGGTTTGAGATGCGTTTTCACGACGTTGCAATTCTCTTTAAAAATAATAATAATAGCGGTTTAAATTTAAAAAGCACATAAGTTAAAACATGTATTAAAATCAGATTTTTAGCCAATTATAATAATTAAGCGACCGTGCTAGAACCACGGGATCCGGGGGTGCCTAACACCTTCCCTCGGGTCAACAGAATTCCTTATTCAAAATTTCTGGTTCGCAGACTCCAAATGGGAAGTCGAAATTTTCCTCGATCTGGGATTCAAGTTAAACCGGTGACTTGGGACACCAAAAGCCAATCCTATCCCAAGTGGCGACTCTAAAAATAAATAAATAATCCCATTTCGAATAATGTCACTTTAAATGGAAAAACTCCCTTATACATTATCCTTCGGGGTAGGTGTGTAAAAAGGAGGTGTGACACTAACCAAACGACCCCTTAGATGCTATTGCTCAGGATATAGTGAGCTACTTAAGGTTTAAGGTAAGGGCACTCCCAGCATAGATTACCTAATAAAATCTTAATAATAATTTTTTTTTTTTCATTTACTACTTTTCTCCATATTACTGGTTCCAGTTGTAACTTGTAAAGATTGTGAAAGTATCCCACCAAAAAGATTTCGCCGCGTAAAGCGTGTTTCAGCACGACCCCCTAAATTCTCGAAAATTACTTTTGGATCCCCTATATTTCCGCTTTCTATCTCTCTACCCCCCAAAAATATTATTTCTTCCCCTTACTCGGCAAGGAAATAAAGCAGCGGTAAAAGCTATAAATATGAACATCTTCTATAGCTAGCATTAAATTCACATTCTCTTTCTCTAAATAAATTACCTAATAAAATCTTAATAATAATAACTACATACATATAAGGTAAAAAAATCCATCAAATCTCCATTTCCATATTTTTCTTAAGATTTTCAAACAACCAAAAAGAAGACTGTTTCTTTTTCCTGTCACATAAAAGGTGACTCTTTTATTTAGTCTGTCTCTTTCCTTTCTAACTTCTCACACACACACATATGTATATATTATACACACACAAATATATGTATATATATTTTCTAACATATATATAGACATATTCTTGGAACTTATGAATATTTAGATATTGTGTTTTTTGGGTTGTAAATAGCCGGCTGCTATTTACTTCATTTTGAAGGTGTCAAAAATTGAGTCTTTCAATTATTTTCTTTATAAAGTTTGAATCTTTCTCATCTGGGGTTCATTTTTATTCAATTCTGAGGTTGGTAACTGTTAATTAAAGTTCTTTTTTTTTCCTACTGCTAATACCAAGTCATAAAGATGGTTAATGGGATATTTATTTTAATGTGGAATATTAACTACTTAATTAAGAATAGTTAATTTTATTGGATAGTTTATGGACTAAGTCTGGTTGTAACATTTTGATGGGACCCCATTAAAGTTTTTTGTTACAGTTGTAAAATTTGTAATGTTTGTATACATGTATGTATGTGCTGCTGCATGTTGTTGAGAATCTGGAATTTTTTATTAGCATTTGCTTTGAATGTTTCTTACACGCCTTTGGTAGGCAGATTGTTTAATATTATATGTTAAAATTTGTTGTAGTTGTTTATGTGTATTGGACAAGGAGTGGAGGTCACATATCTCACTACTTATGCATGTCAATATAGTTCATATGTATATCATTTGGTTTGTATTGAAAAAAGCATCTGAATTTCCATTCTTTCTTTGGTTTTGGGGCAAAATATTTGGGTTTTTGGAAAGCTTTGGACTTTCTTGGAGATGGTGTAGGAAAATCTTGATCCTTTGTTCTTGTTGTACCTCATCAAGATTATAGGTATTTTTCTGGTGTTTCTGATTTTGGTTGTAATTTATATTTTTCTTGTGTTTTGGACTGAAAAATGCAATCTGTTAAACAAATGAATAGATGGAAATGGCTTGAGATATTGTGGAAGAGGAAAAGGGTTGGGTCTATGTTCCTCGAACTCTAAAGTGCTGTCGGACACTCCAATAATAGTGCATTTATGGAGGATCCGACACGAGTACAGTAGTACTTTTGGAGGGTCCGAGCAACAAAGGGTTGGGTCATAATTTTTTTTCGTTGTCCTATTGGAAACAGCCTCTTGCATAAATGCAGGGTAAGGTAGACCCTTGTGGTCCAATTCTTCCCTGGACCCCCGCATAGCTGGAGCTTAGTGTACCGGGCTGCCCTTTACTTTTTGTTCTATTAGAAGATTTTTCATTGTTTTGTCCCTTTCCAACTCTTCTTTTTTGCTGTTTCAAATGGAAGTGTTGTTTGCATTTTAGAGTAAATGAGTCTCTATATTTATAGCTAGCTAAAATTCTCTTGTTTACTTTATTGCCTTTGAGCAATTTCAGGTTCTGGTGAAATCTTGTTTGCACAAATTTTAGCAAAATGGCTGGAAGATCTTTCAAACCTTCAGATTCACAGCAGGCTAAGCCTCCGGGTGTGACCTTTGCCAGGAGGACTTCTTCCGGCCGTTATGTGAACTTATCTAGGGACTCCCTGGATAGTGAGATTAGCGCTCTTGAGTTTGCAAACTACACAGTGCATATGCCTCCGACACCTGACAATCAACCTTTTGATCCTTCCATTTCACGACGGGTTGAAGAACAGTACGTGTCGAATTCCTTGTTTAGTGGTGGTTATAACAGTGCAACTCGTGCACATATGATGGATAAGGTGATTGACTCGGAAACCAATCATCCTCAGATGGCTGGTACTAAAGGATCATCTTGCGCTATACAAGGCTGTGATGGAAAAGTCATGAGTGATGGGAGGGGTGAAGATATTCTTCCTTGCGAATGTGATTTTAAAATTTGCCAAGATTGTTATGTTGATGCAGTGAAAACTGGTGATGGGATTTGTCCCGGTTGTAAAGAGCCATACAAGAACACTGATTTGACTGAAAATGATGTTGATCCCTCTAGACAACATTTTTCTTTACCTTCAAATGATGGGATGTCTAAAATGGATAGGAGGTTATCAGTGATGAGATCAGCTAATAAGTCAGCCATCGTAAGGAGCGACTCGGGGTTGATGAGGAGTCAAACCGGGGATTTTGATCACAATAGATGGTTATTTGAGACGAAAGGAACATATGGATATGGGAATGCTATATGGCCACAGGATGAGGGATTTGGAAATGATAAGGACAATGGCATTGGCGAGCATTCTGAACTTCTCAACAAGCCGTGGAGGCCACTTACACGTAAGCTGAACATACCTGCTGCAATTCTCAGCCCATACCGGTAATTTCTAGTTCCAAGTAGTTTCAACAACTATTTATTTGTCTTCTCTGCTACATGTATTTTAAGCGCTAATATTGAATGAATGACTTTAAATCCAATTGCATAGTGCCATATTCTTTTAACTTGTTTGGCTCTGCTCTCTGATGTTTCACTATTGCCCCTTCATTCAATGACTAAAGCTAAATAAGTTTTATGTACCAATATTTCCTTCTAGTATACTTTGATCAATCTAGAATAACTTGTAGGGGGACTTCATCGCATACGTTATCAACTTTTGTTAATGTGCTTAATGCTTACAGTGTTTGAGAGACAGGATCCAATTATTTTTCCTTTATTGAATACATTGAATACTCCTATGTTGTAGGTTGACATAGCCAGTGGCGGAGCCACCTTATGCTAAGGGGTGCCAACTGACATCCCTTCGCCGAAAATTTACACTGTTTAGCTAGGTTAAAAATTTATATTTATGTGTATATACTATATGTTGACTCCCCCTATTTTTTTATATTTTGACACCCCTTAGTAAAATTCCTGGCTCTGCCACTTGACATAACGTGATTCTCCAATGCATAGTGAACTTTTACGAGGTCTGATGTATTGAAGGACTTTGATGTCCTTTCTGTTAATGTGTTTATATCTAGAATATACATATTTAGATGGTGAGATAAGTATCTTATTCTTGTGATTTTGTAAGTTCAGGAACTGTCTTGAAATATCTCCATGTTTTCAGGCTTTTGATCTTAATTCGTATTGTTGTACTCGGACTTTTTCTTCAATGGAGGGTCAGTCATCCCAACAATGATGCTATATGGTTGTGGTATATGTCCATAATCTGTGAGATTTGGTTTGCATTTTCGTGGCTACTCGACCAGCTTCCAAAGTTATGCCCCGTCAATCGTGCTACTGATCTTAGTGTATTAAAAGAAAAGTTTGAAACTCCATCCCCTGCCAATCCCACTGGAAAATCTGATCTTCCAGGAATGGATGTATTTGTTTCTACAGCAGATCCAGAGAAAGAGCCACCGCTAGTTACATCAAATACAATACTGTCTATTCTTGCAACGGATTACCCTGTGGAAAAACTTTCTTGCTATGTATCCGATGATGGAGGTGCTCTTTTGACTTTTGAAGCGATGGCGGAAGCTGCAAGTTTTGCCAACATTTGGGTCCCTTTTTGTCGTAAACATGATATTGAACCAAGGAATCCAGAGAGTTACTTCAGCTTGAAGAGAGACCCTTACAAGAACAAAGTACGTCAAGATTTCGTCAAGGACCGTAGACGTGTTAAGCGTGAATACGATGAATTTAAGGTTCGTATCAATGGCCTTCCTGATTCAATTCGTCGGCGTTCTGATGCCTATAATGCTCGAGAGGAAATCAAGGCTTTGAAGCTTCAAAGAGAGAGAGCCGGGGACGAACCTTTGGAACCTATCAAGATAACTAAAGCCACTTGGATGGCAGATGGAACTCACTGGCCTGGAACATGGATGGTAGCTGCTCCCGAGCACTCTAAGGGTGATCATGCAGGAATCATACAGGTACAGATCATGCTTGTTTATAGCGTCTAATAATGCTGTCATCCCATTTTCTTTAAGAGTTTGGGGGTCGTCGATTTTGTTGCCTAATTCTTTTTGCCTAAATGTCTTTTATTCAAAGGGGAACCTTGTAACAATGGTAAGGTTGTCTTCGTGTAACTTATAGGTCACGGGTTTGAGCCGTGGAATCAGCCACTAATGCTTGTGTTAGGTTAGGCTGCCTACATCACACCCTTTAGGGTGCGACCCATTCCCCAACCTTGCGTGAACGCGGGATGCTTTGTACACCAGACTGCCCTCTAAAAGTCTTTGATTCACAATTATTAGACCGCTTTATCATTTTGGTTCCTTGCTAATTGTAGGTGATGCTAAAGCCTCCAAGTGACGAATCGTTGCACGGTGGTACAACTGCTGACGGCAATATGATTGATTTTACAGAAGTTGATATTCGGCTCCCCATGCTGGTATATGTTTCTCGTGAGAAACGTCCTGGTTATGATCACAACAAGAAGGCTGGAGCCATGAACGCATTGGTCCGAGCATCAGCTGTCATGTCCAATGGCCCTTTTATTTTAAACCTTGACTGTGACCACTACATCTACAACTCACAGGCAATTAGGGAAGGCATGTGTTTTATGATGGACCGAGGTGGGGATCGTATTTGTTATGTCCAGTTTCCTCAGCGGTTTGAGGGGATTGATCCTTCTGATCGCTATGCAAATCACAATACTGTTTTCTTTGATGTGAATATGCGTGCCCTGGACGGCCTTCAAGGTCCAGTTTATGTGGGGACCGGTTGCCTCTTCCGAAGGATTGCTCTTTATGGTTTTGACCCACCACGAGCAAAGGACTACCACCCTGGTTGCTGCAGCTGTTGCTTTGGTCGGCGCAAGAATAAAGCCAGCGTTGCTGATGAAAAGAGGGCGCTTAGAATGGGTGACATTGATGATGAGGAAATGGATCTTGCTTTGTTTCCTAAAAGATTTGGCAACTCTAATGTCCTCGTTGAATCAATCCCAGTGGCCGAATTCCAAGGTAGACCACTGGCCGATCACCCTGCTGTAAAGAACGGACGACCTCCTGGTGCACTAACTATTCCAAGAGAACTTCTTGATGCTTCCACTGTTGCCGAAGCAATCAGTGTCATTTCGTGTTGGTACGAAGACAAAACCGAATGGGGAAACAGAGTTGGATGGATTTATGGCTCAGTCACTGAAGATGTGGTAACAGGTTATAGGATGCACAATAGGGGTTGGAGATCTATATATTGTGTGACGAAAAGAGATGCATTCCGCGGCACTGCACCAATCAATCTGACTGACAGGCTTCACCAAGTCCTACGATGGGCTACTGGTTCTGTCGAAATCTTCTTCTCGCGAAATAATGCTTTTTTGGCTAGTCCGAAGATGAAGATTTTACAACGGATCGCCTACCTCAACGTTGGCATCTACCCGTTCACTTCAATATTCCTGATTGTCTACTGCTTCCTCCCGGCACTCTCACTTTTCTCCGGTCAATTCATCGTCCAGAGCCTTAATATCACCTTTCTCGTGTATCTCCTTGTCATCTCATTAACTCTCTGCATGCTTGCTATTCTTGAGATCAAGTGGTCTGGCATTGCTTTGGAAGAATGGTGGCGTAACGAGCAGTTTTGGTTAATCGGAGGAACAAGTGCTCATCTTGCTGCTGTACTTCAGGGGCTGCTAAAAGTGGTTGCTGGCATTGAGATTTCATTCACTCTAACATCGAAATCTGCTGGTGATGAAAACGACGATGAATTTGCTGATCTTTATATCATCAAATGGACATCCTTGATGATTCCACCTATTACAATCATGATGGTAAACTTAGTCGCGATTGCAGTTGGTTTCAGCCGGACAATATATAGCACGATACCACAATGGAGCCGTTTGCTAGGTGGCGTTTTCTTCAGCTTTTGGGTGTTGGCGCATCTCTATCCTTTCGCGAAAGGACTGATGGGACGACGAGGAAGAACACCAACGATTGTTTTCGTTTGGTCCGGACTTATTGCCATCACCATTTCACTCCTTTGGGTTGCAATCAATCCCCCTGCAGGTACCACTGAAATTGGAGGTTCATTTCAGTTCCCTTAACTTTTATTACACGAGAACAACAACAAACCCAGACACCGAAATGTACGCAGACCTTACCCCTACCCTGGGAAGGTAGAGAGACTGTTTCTGAAAGACCCTTGAGTTAACTTTTATTACACAATCGATTCAAATTATTCTTTTAGTTCTATTTTCTTTCTATTCTTGATATGTAAGGAAAGCGAACAAGGGAATTGATTTTTTGGTGAATTTTTCATCACATTTGTCCTTGAAGTTTTTATTGTTGGCTCAATGTTCATAAGAAAGAACAGCAAATACAATACATTCTTTGTAATCAGAACCTCAAAATTACAATAGTGAAATTGATTCTTTTAATAGTCTTTTCTATATTTTTTTTGCTTCTTTGAAGTTTTTCAACTTTGCTGCATGTTTCATGAGAAAATTTGATGGTAAATACCTAATCGCGTCTAATGTTTACACCAAACCAAGAGATATCTCAGCAATTGCAAATTGAAGGCGGAATACATATTCCTTAACCATGGTTAAATGATAAATGTGTGAATGAAAAATACGTCTTCTTCATTGATTTGGTGTAAACACCAAGTGCTTATATTTTTTTCCAAACTTTAACATGATCAGACACTTAGCATACCCGCAGTGGTGTTTACACTAAACCAAGAAATTCAACCTTAACAATTATAAATTTTGTTTCTGGTTTTCCCATCCGGTGTCCGGTACCCACATTGAGGCCCGACTAAATCTGAATTCGCATCGGGAAGTCCCACGTCGGGGGTAAGATGGTCCCTAATAAAGGCGATTTCGTACCCTGGGCTTGAACCCGAAACCTCTAGTTAAGGACGAAGGACTCCTTACCGGTTCACCACAACCGTTATTAGTAACAACTAGTATTCGTGCCCGCGCGTTGCACAGGAATACCGTATACATAAAGGAGCATGAAAGAATTTTGATTTTGCGGAGTTTGAACATTCATAAAAAAGTTGGATGGGTTCTCCACCTTCCATTTACATGTCTTTATAGAGTTTCAAAGCTTCATCAAAATTTTCATTCAACATATAGCCATCAATAATTGCTACCTAAGAAAAATACTTTTATACTTCAACCTATTAAAAGTCCGCCTTCCCAGTTCAACCCTGAAACTTTTCGAATACATAAAAATGCAGCTCTTTTCCATGGTACCGGTTCTTCTTAACATCTCCACACAAAGAAAGACTGTAAATGCATCAAATTTTCAAACTTCAAATTGCAACTCCTTAAAAAAAACATAATTTATCATTCAAAATTCTGTCTTTACACCCTTATACCTTAAAATCACAACATTAAACGACAATATATTCAGGTGCAGCATTTCAGGAGATCAATAAAGAGATGCCAATGGCACATACCTGAAGCACACGCTGAACTTAAAAGAACCGGTTTTCACCAAGAGTCTCAAAGGACTAACGAACATTTACATCTTAACATGGAATAGAATTTCTTGAGATCAAGTGCACCAACTAATGTTAATGAGGAGAGACATGTACTTGAATGTGTTATTGCGAAAGATCATTCATTGCACAAACTGACACCTGATAAGAAATCAACAATAGAATAAATACATTCAATAGGAATACCTCAAAGAAAACATTGAGCGTGAATAAATTTTTACAATAAAAGGGAGTAGATAAAGAATATTATGTAATAATGTTGAAGCATATTTTTGCTTAAGAGAAAATGTACAGATTTTCACGTTAAAATGGATGTCTTTCCACAGTTATTATAACATGGTATTTTGAACAAAAAATAAATAAATAATGAAGGACTTAATGTGAAGAGTGAAGTGGAGCCGAATTTAGTTGTTTTGAGAGTCTGCATAGACAAATTCATCAGTTAAAGCCTCCTTAAGCTCTTATATGCATTCAAATTCGGCTGTAAAAAAAATTATCACACAATAAAAATCGAACAACTGAAGAAATATCAGAACTAACAATTCCATCAATCAAGCAAATAAAACTACACAGGTCAGCACCAACCATTAAGCTTTGCAATAATCTTTTCAAAACTTACTAAAAATAATTTTATAAAAGAAATAAATTTCCACATTGTTGCATAAAACTTTTTATGTCAAGATCATCATAATGCTTCTTAAACTAACCACAATCATGCGAAACCAAAAACTTACTTCATAAGGTCTGAAAATACGCTAGAATTTTTGTACAAAACCAATAATAGCAAAATAGTTAATTTGAAGTTAATAAAAATTACTCAATACATATAAACCTCATCGCGACTGTTATCTGTGATTTTCTTCATCTGTAGAACCTCCAAAAATAAAAATATTGGTATTCACAAATTACCTGACTTCATATGGGTTGATCTTCACTTTGGGGCTAGCAGACGTAATTGTCTGATCATGAGTGGATGATTTGAACACAAGAACCTTCATGTTAGTAGCCTTAATGAATAAACTTTCGAGAACATTGAATGCCTCCTTTGTTGATCATTTTTAAAGGTGAAGCAAAAAGTTAAGAGATTACTCATTATGGGTAAACCACCAATCACTGGAGATCGAATTGACTTTCAATTGAAATCATTCGTAATTTTATGATATATGGATATGAAATTTTCTGATATTTCAAGTGCACCATGGTAGCTTGATATTGACTCAACTGGTAACTCTGTAGAAGTGCGAGCAAAAGAAAATAAAAGTGTTAAAATAAAAATACTATGCTATTACAAAGAGATGATGCACCGGCAAAATAGAATTTTTCTTGTCAGAAAGCGCAAAGTTGTTAAAAGCACAACGATAGAAAATGAAAATTGAGTTCAAGAAATATCTGTACAAATATACAGAGAATCTTAACCTAATTTGTGTATATAATGTAGTTGAAGAAGTCCTCTTTCCAATGGCATAAGCAGATCATAATTTCGACGTGCCTGCAGCGAGCTGTATTATTTTTTAGTCGGGACGCGCAAAGATATAAATGTATAATGACAGAAATTTAAAACTGAGTTCAAACGAGTATTTGTATAAATGTTCAAAGAATGGACCACAAGTTATATTTACAACTATGATACAATAAAAATAAATATATAATGAACACTAATATATACTAAAACGTTGAAGCAATTCTAGATATTATGCATCTTACAAAATTTTAGTGCTCGATATATCGCACTCACCGTGATACATTAGCCATCAAACACAGGTGACTGAAGTTATATTTGAACACCAACATTTACTCTGCAGGATATTGTTGTATTGTTCCAAAACTTTATTAGTAAATACTACAAAAAGGGCAACCCGGTACACTAAGCTCCCGCTATGAGATTTTTTAAAGCATTACTTATCTAGTATCCTAATTGGGCTTTGTATATTTTTTTAATCAAAATGAGTAGATCTCTTAGCATTCATATCTTCGTTTATGTGAACTGACCCTACAATACATGAGAGAAATAAACATGATAGACTTAAATATTGAGATTGAAGACCTGCAACTCAATCATTTGAAGATGCATATTTGCACAAACATAAATAACAAAAAAGGATAAGGAGGGAATTCTGCACCTGTGCGCCGTATTTTTTTTATCAACATCAGCAGATAAGTTGCTATCCAGATCTTCATGTATGGGAATTAGCCCTACAGTACATTAGAAAAATTAGACGGGTGACCTTAAATATTGATATTGAAGCACGATGCATATGTATGTCACTTATTTGAAATGAGAATTATTGTCCTAGATTGTTTCCTTGGAAATTATCATCTGTTTTAATGTCAGCCTCAGATTGTTGTCCTAGTTTTTGATTTGTTGTCTGGTAAACACAATTGTGAATCCAACTTTAAGAAATAGATAGAGTAATATTTGTACTACACAAAATTGTTTCATATATAAGCAAAACTTCTACATGCTCGTCCTAAAGAAATAAAAAAAAACTTTCAGATGATAAACTTTCAGAAACAGAAATAGAATACCGGTTCTACACATAATCGTTTAATTAATACAATTTATTGTGGAAAATATATCCATTAAACCAGGAAAGAAGAGAAACTTTAAAACTATGTAAATGTTACCTTTGCATCTTGTAAAATCAACTCTATGAAATTTGGTATTTCAGGCTTGAAACGATCCGGAATTTCCCACATTCGAAGGGCTCTAACTTTGAGATTATTTTGAGTTGCTTGAAATTTGACTGATTTTATGAAGTGTTGTAACCATATTTGTAAAGTTGTGTATTTTGAGCAAAAAAAAAAAAGGGAACGGAAAAGAAAATAAAAGGAGGAGCAGACGTTTGGGACAGTATCAGTGTAGGAAACAGCTTTTAAGTTATGGAGTTAGGTTTTGATACCCACGTTTGCAAAGACGATCGTGGAGTGTTTTTTTTTCTTTTCTTCCTGTTTGTAAAATTTTCTATTTTTTATCGAATTTTCAGGTTTTAATAAACTAAATAAAAAACTAATAAAACAACGTGGGTGTCAATTCTTTTTGAACTGATTAGACGCTCGTGAAGCGTTTTAGTTTTTCTTTTTTCCTATTTCTATGTAAAAATTTTGTAAAAGTTTTTTTGGCGAATTTAGGTTTATAATAAATTAAAAACTAATAAAAAATTTAGGAGTCTATTTTTTGGAATTGGAGTAATTGTAATTTTTTTTTAGTTTTCAGTTTCAATAAATATATGCCCAAAAACGTGGACTCCATGATGTGAATAAATTTTGTAAGTTTTTTATTTTATTTTAAGTTTTTTTGAATCTCCAAATTTATTGGAGGTTGGTCCTAAAACTTTACACATGTTAATATTTGGTTGTGACACTTGGCACAATAATATGGCACAATAAAATCATTTGCCATGGTTATTGGTAACAACTAGTATTCATACCCGCGCGTTGCGCGAGAATATTAAACATAACTTTTATTAGAAAATATTGCTTGGAAAATACGATATACACAAAGAAGCATGTGAATGGTATTATTTTATGAACATGTAAATGCAATCGATATCCATAGTTTTGCCTCTCCTATAATTTATTTATTTTGCTTTTCAAAAATTTGGATTTTTCTGGTGATGAACTTATCATCATATGCTTGTTTGATATAGATAGATTTTGCTTTTTTAAAATTGAATTTTTTCTTATCATCCTCTCCTTGTTTTGCCTCTCATATTATATAAGATATATTGTGGTTTTAAAAAATAGAATTTTCCTGGTCATGACACTTATCATCCTCTCCTTGTTTTGCCTCTCCTATTATATATATAGATAGAAATATAGAATTATTTTCAATAGAAAGTTTTAATTTTTACATTCTTTACTATGTTTGTTGTGATTATTTCATTATTATATATTTTATTTTATGTGAATTGATAATGACCTGTGAAGGCTTTTCCTTTCATTTTAATAATATATACTTTTTTTTCGTAAATAAATTGTAAAAATTGCCGATTCCAACAATGGAAAGAAGTTTTTATTTATTCGTAATTGCCAAGTTTTATAAAAATAAAGTAACTGAACGAATAAATTTCTCCCATTTCCAACAAACATGGGACATTTATAAACGTGGGAGATTTTGGCGTAATAAATTTTTTTAAGGGGAAAAGAACACAAACCCCCAAACAGGCTATTAAGCTTATTACCGTGTTGTCTTTTAGATGATAAGATATAGTATCAAATATGTACTATAATTTTTTAAAACTATTTCACCACATTCTCGCAACGTCTGAGAAAGTATATTTAATAAGTTAGACTTGGAGTAATTATTATGTTCTTGAATTTTCAGGTTTAATAAATAATTTTAAAAAGTACAAAATCAAATATGTAAATTAATTTTTAAAAAGTATTTCACTACATTCTCGCAACATTTGAAAAAGTAAATTTAATGATTTAGACTTGGAGTAATTTTTTTTAATTTTAAGGTTTAGTAAAAAAAATTTAAAAATGCCCAAAAAGAGTTTAAATCCAACGTGGAAGTCCATGTTGTAGTTAAGTGGGAAGGTAAAAATTCAAATTATTTTCTGTTTTAAATTATTTTGAATTTCCAAATGTATTGGAAGTTTGTCCTAAAATTTAACACTTATTGAATTGTGGTTGTGCCACTTGGCATTCTAATATTGTTTTGCCTTTCCTATTCTATATAGATAGATTATTGCCGTTAGAATCCTTTCCTTACAATGTTTTCCAACGTAGTGAGTTATTAAATGTACATATATATTTTAATTAATTTTAAAGTTATTTTCTACAAATTTAAATAAAGAAAGATATAATAAATAAAATTTTAGTTGATTTAGAAGTCCTAAATATTAGGAAGATAAGCAAATTCGAACGACATTTCGCTAAGGGCCTTCGTGCTTTTAATATAGTATAAATATGACTTATATATATATACATGACTTTATTTGGCTCACAGCGAGTTCCAAGCTAGTAGAGTCATAAAAGAGGAGCATGTTAAGATGAAAGAAAGCAAATCGAATAACAGTCTCAACTTAAAAAGAAATAAAAAGCTTTGTTTCTAACCATAGTTAAGAGAACCTGTTTATTCCTTCTAGCACAAGCATAGGAACTAGAACAACAATCTTGCCAACAGAATAGAGAACAACAAAGGCACATAATCATTGAACTGCTATTGTTATTTTTTTTTTTAAAAATGGCAGCCCGGTGCACTAAGCTCCCGTTGTGCGCAGGGTCCGGAGAATGGCCTGACATTTTTAAGAAAAAAGACAGTTATCCACAGATAAAATAGGAAAGCAAAACCAAGACAAATAAAACTGATTTTCGATTCATGACACTATCATATAATTGACATAATTCAAACTAAGCTCCATATGATACAACCAAATATAGAGCAGAGAAGGCAAATAAATTGAAGCTAGAGGGAAACCAATTGAAGCAATACCAAATGACTGAATAATTTAGAAAAAACTCTCTAAGATCGATGCTCTCGGCGCATGTTAGGCTAATATGCGTTGTTCGTGATTAATGTCATGGGCGGCTTTCCAGCCATGCCCCATGACCCCTTGGGCGTGCCCCGTGGCGTCCTAGCAAGCCTCCCAATGTCTAGCGCCACGGACGGCCCTGTGGTCTTGGCCACGCCAAGTGACAAGCGCGCAGGTGCCTCTGTCGCCCCACCGATATCCCTCGCCAGTGCCAAGCCACAGGCAGATTCCAACAGCACCGCGCGCGCAGACCGTGATGCCAAAGACAATGCTGCTGACAATGGACCTGCTACTGCCTTATAGAAAACTAAGTCATTTTCATTGTAAATATAGAGTAGTTTTATTTCATGTACTTCCATTATGTTTCTCTAGCTTAGTCAAGTCTAGTCTTATAGTTTTGGATTATTTTTTTTAAGCATTATTAGGGGGGATCAAGCAATCAAAACTTTCTAGCAAGCAAGCAATTCTCTGTACTGGGGTCTCTCCCCCTCGACACCGCGTTGCTTTTCTGTAATAGCTTTCATTAATGCAATCAAGCTTTCTTTCATTCTCAATTTTCATTTATGTTCTCTCAATTGCTCTTGACATTGATTTTCCCGTACAGCACTGACAATCTCGTGTAGCGTACGGAGAGGACCTTAGTTGGCAGACAGCAACTGCACTGCCATCAGTTGCTTAGCCTTACGTCGCCCTTCCAAAGAATCTCAGGAAGGCGCCGCGTAACAGTTGGTATCAGAGCCAGGTTCGACATCGAACGAGGGAACGTATTGACATTACCACCATTTCTGACCATGGTGAATCAAGGGGACCGCATTGCGGCTCTCGAAGGGACGGTTGAGGTATTACGGCTTATTGTGGATACGGTGCCTGAACTAAGAACCAGCCTAGTGCAAAGGTTGGACGACCTGGACCGCAGGGTGCTCCAGGCCGAAGTTGAAATTGAAAACATCAGTCGCGACTCCGAGGGAGACCGACAGACGGCAGCCACAGAGGCAGCCAAAATTTTTGGGAAATTCGAGGGACTCCAACAGGAGCGCACCGAGGATTTAGCCTACAGGGCACAAGAGGCAGACAGGGTGACTGCCATGCAACAAACTATTGACAAATTGACAGACCAGCTCAATGTTGTCAACGCTGCTTTACAAGGCCTACTCCGAGGAGGTGGAAACCAAATCGGGGACGCTGTGAACCCCGCTTCCGCGACACAGAAACTGAAAATTCCTGAGCCAAAGCCATACAGTGGAGCTAGGAATGCCAAGGAAGTAGAGAACTTCATCTTTGACGTCGAACAGTATTTCGATGCTGTTGGGGGACTGGAGGAAGCTAAAAAGGTAGCAACTGCTGCCATGTATCTTCAAGGTGATGCTAAACTCTGGTGGCGGGTGAATTACGAAGCCATCAAGGCCGGTGAATATGCTCTCGAGACATGGGCAGAACTGAAGGTAGCCATACGCCTATAGTTCTTCCCCGAAAATGTTGAATACAATGCAAGGAGAAAACTACGGGAGCTCCGCCAGACAAAATCAGTGCGGGACTACGTGCGGGGATTCTCCACGCTCATGCTAAGCATACGCGACATGGGGGACAAAGACAAACTCTTCACCTTCCTGGAAGGTTTGAAACCTTATGCCCGTGTGGAGCTACAAAGACAGAGGGTAGATACCCTTCCCAAGGCGATCCAAGCAGCTGAATGCCTTGGGACTATCAAATGGAAGCTCGGAAGGACAGGCCCCAGCCGCCTGCCCGAGCGGGATTCAAAGGGGGCCAGCCTAGCAATGGTGGCCCTAGCAAAAGTGGGGGAGATCGGAACTCAAACAAATCTAGAGCTCCTTCCTCCGGCAGCAACAGTGCTGCGTCAAACAACAATGACCGGGGGAGAAAGCCTCCTTCAGGATGCCGTCATTGCGGCGGACCACATTGGAACAATGAGTTCCCACATGCACAGATGAACGCCCATCAGGCTATTGATGATGGGACTGATGACGACTCAGACAATGCGGACTAGACTAAACCAGTAGGTGCCTTCAATGCAATTGTTGGTTCCATTTCTGAGGCATTAGCGGAGACCAGTGCTGGTATCCGTAAGAAGAAGGACCCATGTCCCGTCACCAAGAAAGGAAAAAGAAGGTGAATGAAGAGACTCCTCTTAAACAAGAGAGGACCTTAATGTTCGTTGAGATGAAGGTGAATGGCAAGCCCATTGGGGCTATGATAGACACGGGTGCTACACACAACTACTTAGCCTCGACTCAGGTGGAGCGCCTTGGACTAGTTGTAGGGAAAGGTAAAGGTAGTGTCAAGGCTATCAACTCACCTCCCCAGCCAGTGGGTGGAATAGCTAAAGAAGTACCGGTGAAGCTTGGCGCTTACGAAGGAAAATTCAACCTGCGAGTGGTGATCATAGATGACTTCAAGCTGATTGTTGGGCTGGAATTCCAAAGGCAAACCAACACCATGCCTGTACCATTTGCAGACATGCTACTGATGATGGGAACCAATAGGGCCAAGCCCTGCATTATCCCGTGCCTGCCCATGAAGATGGCCGTTGAGAACATCTCGACCTTGCAGTTGAAGAAGGGGGCCAAAAGGAATGAACCTACGTTCCTGACAACCTCTGCATTGAAGATATAGAACGCTCCTCGGGTCCCATTCCTGAACCCGTGAAGGAGTTACTACTGGAGTTTGAAGATGTCATGCCACAAGACATGCCAAAGCGGCTCCCGCCTAGGCGCACTGTGGACCATGAAATTGAGTTGGTGCCGGGCGCGAAGCCACCTGCCCGGGCGCCTTACAGAATGTCACAACCCGAACTCACCGAGCGTCGGAGACATTTGACGGAAATGCTAGATACAGGGATCATTGTACCTTCCAAGTCCCCATATGGGTCCCCTGTTCTATTCCAAAAGAAACATGATGGCAGCCTGCGACTCTGTGTGGATTATCGAGCTCTAAACTAAATCACCGTGAAGAACAATTACCCTATTCCTTTAATGGCAGACTTGTTCGATAGACTGGGTGGTGCGACGGTGTTCACCAAGATAGACCTCAAGACAGGTTACTGGCAAGTTCGGATCGCAGAGGGTGATGAACACAAGACGACCTATGTAACAAGATATGGGTCGTACGACTTCCTTGTCATGCCGTTCGGCTTGACTAATGCTCCAGCTACATTTTGCACTCTGATGAACCAAGTCTTTCGAGAGTACATTGAAGAATTCGTGGTGGTCTACTTGGATGACATTGTGGTATATAGCCAAACATTGGAAGAACACCTAGTGCACTTGCGGAAGGTCCTAGCTCGTTTGCGGGAGCATGAACTATATACGAAGCTATCCAAATGGTCCTTTGCTCAGAAGCAAATTGACTTCCTCGGACATGTCATCGAGGAAGGACGCATCAAGATGGACCAACAAAAGATTCAGGCCATCACAGATTGGCCGCCACCTAAGGATGTCCACGCCTTGAAGGCGTTCCTTGGCCTATGCAACTTCTACCAGCGGTTTGTGAAGAACTACTCCCTTATCGCAGTGTCATTGACAGAACTCCTCAAGAAGGTCACACCTTGGGATTTGGGACCAAGGAGAGCGGAGGCCTTCAGCGCATTAAAAGCGGCTATGTCTAGTAGCCCCGTCTTGGCCCTCCCTGATTTGGCCAAGCCGTTCGAGGTACAAACGGATGCATCTGACTATGCCCTCGGCGGAGTCTTGCTACAAGAAGGGCACCCTGTAGCGTACGAGTGTCGGAAGCTGAAGGATGCAGAGCGGCGCTATGCTGCTCATGAGAAAGAGCTATTGCCTGTCGTCCACAGCTTGCGCCTTTGGAGGCATTATCTGCTGGGAACCCCGTTTGTGGTCAAGACAGACAACACAGCTGTCAGCCATTTCATGACCCAGCCGAAGCTGAATGGTCGACAGTCCAGGTGGCAGGAACTCCTAGCTGAATTCCACTTCAATATGGAGTACCGCAGTGGAAAGACCAATCATGTTGCCGATGCACTCAGTCGGAGAGCTGATCTAGCATCGGTGTGCCTACTCGCCACCCTAAGGGGTAGCGAAGTAGCCACCTCCATCAAGGACCAGATACAGGATCTACTCACCAAGGATCCTGCTGCTCAGTATTTGGTTGATTTGGTAGGGCAGGGCAAGACTCGCCAGTTCTACATGGAAGATGGTTTTCTGAAATTCAAAGGGAACCGACTTTATGTTCCGAAAGGAGGAGATCTGCGGAGGACTCTTCTAGCGGAATGTCATGATACTCTGTGGGCCGGCCATCCCGGTGAAGAACGCACTATGGCGTTACCTCATCGTGCCTATTATTGGCCTCAAATAGCCGATGATGTCACTCAGTATGTGAAGACTTGTCTAGTATGCCAGAAGGACAAGTCAGATCGCTTGACGCAAGCAGGACTCTTGGAACCAGTAGCTGTCCCAGAAAGACCTTGGGAAAGCGTTTCTCTGGATTTCATCACCAGATTGCCCAAGGTCGAAGATCTCACAACTATCTTGGTTGTGGTGGACCGGTTTTCCGAGTATGCCACCTTTATTGCAGCCCCACAATATATATCAGCAGAAGATACAGCTCGACTCTTCTTCTCATGTCGTCAAATATTGGGGCTTGCCCAAAGACATTGTTAGTGATCGCGACTCACGCTTCACTAGCAACTTTTGGACCCAACTCTTTAAGTGCCTGGGGTCAAAATTGAGTCACAACTCAAGTTTTCATCCGCAATCGGAGGACCAGACGGAGCGGTTCAATGGTATGTTGGAGGAATATCTCCGCCACTTTGTAACCGGATCGCAGAAGAACACGCTCTCGGCGCATGTTAAAACTCCAGCGAAGGCAAAAAATACTAGTTGAAAGATAGCACGTACTCAGCGAAATAGTCTAGATGTACACAACTTAACGCAAAAAAGATCTTCATACAATTAAAGAACACGTTTACGTTGTGGCAATGCAAGACATGAAAATATGGTTTCTCGCAAAGAAAGATGCGAACCCTCTTCTTTGCTCTTACTTCACCTGCATAAAATGATAGGTAGATGGTATCGAACCATCTGCTTATTTGCTGGACTAGTTTCGTTAGATCAGTCAATAGAAGCATTTTTTGTATCTTATAATGACAACCAGGTAAATGTAACATAGAAAAGTTGGTTATTTTTCCTTCAGAATATTGTGAAAACTTTCGACCAGGTATAGCTTTCCGTTTTTACCTCAGAACCTTGTCATTGAAATAATGCTTGCGGCCACGATAATAATCATACATAGAAGAAGAGTTGTAGCTAGATAGAAAATTAATCAGCAGATGTAATTCAAGATCATACAAAGTACAAAACCATGGATCTACTAAAGCCAATCGAACAATACGGTAAACGTCTGAGTGTCTGGGACGACAAGACACTGTAATCCTGCATTTAATACGGATCAAAATCAACCGACCAATAGTGTAGTGTACCACCAGAGGCGCGCATTAGGCCTTGCCTTTTCCAGCTTGGAGAGACTGAATCTTTTGTTGTAACTTCAGAATCTGGAAAATGACGAGTGTAACAACAAACAAATGAATCAGGGCAATACAAATAGTGGAGTGAACTGCACAATGCACCTAATGACTTTAGCAGGAAGCAAGACAAATCACCAAACAAACTAGATTTTTTCAATATTTTGATATTAAATTTTCAAACTAAAGCCTCAATATACGTCGAAATCATAGTAATACAGTTCAGCTCCCTAAGTGGCTGGAGTTGGATAACATAGTAGCCAGGGAGATTCAGTAAACGATCAGGAGATACATGAAAAAAACAGAGGCCAAAGAGTGAAAAATATTGATTTCAAGTAAATAAATAAGAGAATGAACTTGTCCTAACGTAAATGAAAAGTGCCAGCCCCCTTTTTCCGTGTGGCAAAAGGGAGAAGGGAGAGAAAGGAAGAGGAAACTGAAAGTCTGGAAAAAACGTTATTTGAATATATGCTCTTGCAAAAAACATTATACACAAAAATGTCATTTCTAAGCACTTTTCTCTATTTTCCTACTAATCCAATGTATATTTAGAAATAAGACCACGATATGTTACCCACGTAAAGGTTCAACTCTCAACCAAGCAGGATGATGAGTAATATTTCCCTTTAATTTATAAAAGAACCAGAAATCAGCTAGGCCAATTCTAATTGCAACTGCGAAACTCCCACAAACTTACTTTATATGACGACACTATGATAAGACGAATGAAATTACTAGTTTATATCGATAGGAAGATTGTATTCTTTGTTCATACTAGCAAAACATCTTGAACTCACACAAAAAACGGAAGTCATGCACTAAATGTCTAAGAAATCTGACTCAGAATCCCTAAGATTGTTATATGGACTTGAGCCTTCCACCGAAGTCTCAGCTCCTTCCCAAGATAAAGGTAAAGTAGTTTATCCAACAGAGTGTAAGAAGGCCATTTATAAGAGCTCTACATTGACTCGATTTACTTAGCCTCTTGCTACGTCCTCCAAAATCTTGAAAACAGTTTGCAAATATAAAGTTTCTAATCCTGGACAGGATTCAAAGGAATTCCAAGAACTGGGTAAGTGGAAACAGATAAAATAATAAAATAAGAAAATGAATGATGTAGAAACTCCAGTGTGAGATCTGATCAGCTTTAGCAATTTCCAAGTGATTTTTCAGGTACAACAAAACTCTCTGGGTCTTTCTTTATTACTGCTGACAGAATTCTCTACCCAAATAACAATTAAGCAGGTTTGAGCACGTTGACTCTCTTAATTCAACATATAGTCGGCAGTGGCGGACACATGTATACTTTACCAATGACAAATTAATCGTAAATTGATTCAGAAACAAAAAGGAGTGAAATGTTCCCTTTTAATGTAATTTTCGACCAAGAAGTTCCGATAAAATTATTAATAATGCTATCTGCAATTTGTTACTCCATAGTCACTGTAAAGCAGCAAATCTAAGAGAAATGTGCTCATACAATGAATAACGTCTAAGGCAAGCAAATTTTTTCATCATCATTACAATTTTCCTTGTAGTTCTTAAAACATCAAATTGATAGTCATAGTAGAAGTTATCACTTTGTGCAGAATGAGGGGGGGGAAAAGATAATACGTAAATTGAGAAGTGAACCAACCGTTTCCTTTTTGCTGTTCTGCTTTTCTTCCAAGTCTTGAAGAGTAATATCTAATCGCTTTCTGTTAAATGACAGAATGAGAGTAATCATTACATGACCAAAAAACCGTAACAACTAACAAGAACTACTGAAGCATCAAAGGAAAATTAAATGATTTATTATCTACTGACTACCATTTGCTGCTTAAATCTGCTTAAATTTACTAAATACACTTAGAAATGCACAATCTTTATAAGACTTCCTGGAAAACCAAACAAAAAAAAAAGCCATGTTCAGCTCATGCATTATATCAAAACCATGCACTAAACTCTTCCGCACTCCTGGTACAAGTCTTGGGTAACAAGTGCCTGTTTGAAGGGTTGGGTTTTGCCAAAGCACTAAAATCTAGGACAAGGAATCATGGATAAAATAAGGATATGCATCCGTTCTCCACTTTTTTTACAAAAAGAAGTCCTATTTTCAAGTCAAAAACTTTGGGTTGGGAGGGGGGGGGGGGGGGGCGCAATTGTCGTAAGCCTATTTGGACCATATTCCGTTAATTTGGTTCCCCAAGGATGGTAATAATTCCGAGGATACTACATACATGATAAAAGCAAATAGTAATCATTCAACAAGTGAGCTCAGAGTTCATCTCATTTTTTTCTTTCCACGGAGCACCCATTACTATAAACATAGATATGTTGTCTTTTTAACTTGGCCGACTGCAACAAATACCAAATGAATGGAATACACTCAAAGGGGCTAATCCTACAAGCTTCAAAAGCTGGTTGAAAGCATGGACACGACATTTAGGATGATTTGGTAAAAAGATGATGACAGACGTGAATATGTTCGGCACCTATGTAGTCCTGACTACTTTATCCTCTACACTATGTTACGTAGAGTTATAGGTGTCCTTATGTGGAGATACAGCAACTAAGGCACCATAATTCCAGATTTCAACCAGTTTTTATACTCGTTGCCTTGGTGTTCAAAAATTGACTTTCTAAAGTCATAAGAGGTTCTTAGTAGCGATATATGGAACTTTCAACAAAAACAAAATCTGAGTGAAGTTCTAGCAGGGGAAAAGAGCTGTTGGCTGCTGGGACAGTGTAGTCGATCTGCCACTTAACATAGTAGAATCTTCACTTTGTGTCTGTTATCTAAAGGCAACACAAACTTAACTGGAAAGTCTGTAATTCTTTCATCAATTAAATAGACCGTCTACAGATTGGATACCAAGAATTCATATATGTAACCCAACTAATTTAGGATTGAGCATAGTTGATTGATTTATACGACCATACAGTTTTTGTACTGCCAACAATAGCTACTACCAATAGGAAATATAACTAACCACTAGTGCAGCAATATTTTGATTATTTCCTACCTCCCCCCACCCCCAGGGTTTCAAGCAACAGCTTAAATGGTGACACACATGAGAACTTCATCAAAAAATGGTGACGCGCATGAGAAATAAGCTTGTAGCCTTCCTGATAATTTCGCAATGTTTTAAATCCTTAAAGCGCGCTAGGGAATATCAAAGATATTGTTTTGTGTGCCAATAAAGGTGACGGACAAGGAAAATAATCTACGAACACGTTAATATACATGTAACATGGTTCAGAATACAAACATAGCTCTTATATGCCCCCATCCCAGTAATCAACATTCCGATTGCAAAGCCAAAGAGAACAGCTAAGTGTAATGGGGGTCACGACAAATTTCATCTTAAGCACAATCAAGATAAGTTTTGTCTAATAACTTGTGTTGATTAACACCTATATTAACTCCATTACACATTTGGATTGGCTAAATTCTAACAAGAATTTCGAGAATACCCGCAAGAACTCAAGTTAGGGCTTGGCTAGTCGGAAGAGGTAATTTCTTCACCCCTTTCTTGAATATAATTATGAGTTGAGTATTTGGAAGGAATGGTGAAGAAGAAATTACTATTTTATTGAAGTTCTAAGCAAGATCTTGAAATTGGTTATGTTCAAGCTAGCGCTAAATTGAGAAAGAAGATGAATAGTGTGGGTCGGGTTTATATGAACCGACGATTTTATTGCAGGGGGTTCTAATGAAGCGACTAGACTCCATAACACATATAATGGACGAATTGGAGCTAAAAATCGACCTTCAACGGAAAAATACGAATTTTTTGGAAACTTTATTGATTAAATTAGTATTGTTATGATACTTAACTGATGAATATAAGTTCTTTATGTAGATTGAAGTTGTTTGGATGGATTGATGCGTTCTTTAACATTTGGAGCTAACGGTTGGTAAAGTAAAGAGAGTTTGACATATGCCGAGCTTCAAACTTCCTGTGTGTTTTCGAAATTGACTCCTGCTTTGAAATTAATATTACAAATAAGATTCCATGCTATGAATTATTTATAGATATCAAGTGTGACAAGCAGCGTTCGGATCATTACGATATCTGAAATATTTTTTCAGCTATCAAGTGTGACAAGAGTTGTTATAATCATTAAGGCATATCAAGTGTTATTTAACTTGTAATCTCAATGTCTAAAAAAGGGCAGCCTGGTGCACTAAGCTCCCGCTATGTGCGGGGTCCGGGGAAGGGCCGGACCACAAGGGTCTATTATCAACCTTACCCTGCATTTTTGCAAGACTGTTTCCACGGCCGAACCCGTGACCTCCTGGTCACATGGCAGCAACTTTACCAAGTTGCGCCCAAGGCTCCCCTTCAAAATTTTCTTTACGGTATGCCATGGCACATCGGGGTACAGCAACCACATGCCCGATCTTCCTCCCGACCGGATAAGCAATGACGGGGTACAGAACCCACAGAATCGATCTTTCTCTCGACCGAATAATCATTGGTACATCGGGGTATAGAACTCACAGTCACGATCTTCCTCTTGACCGGATAAGCATTGTTATGTCGGGGTACAGAAACCACGATCCTGATCTTCCTCTTGACCGAATGAGCTATGGTACACTAGGGTACAGAACCCATAGGCCCAATCTTCATCTCGACTAGATGAGGAATCACAACAATAGCATTTGCAATTTTCTTTTTATTTTCATTTCATAAGCCATGGCATTTGGCTGAATCCCTTTCATTAAATCAAGTCTTTCACTTTACTAATTTAATGAAAACCAAGAGCAAAGGGTTTCAACATTCTTTTAGTTAATATCATGCTATGAATTTGTAATCAACAAACCATAATATACTACAGGATACCCCATGAATTTCATAATAGCCATAGCCCATAAGTACTTTTATAAAGTTCAGGACATAGCCATTTAGACATTTTTGTCATTTAAACCCAACCAAAGAGCAAACCATGCAAACTTGTCCCATAAATCCATGGAATCTCATTTGAGATATTATTTTCCAAGCACGAGTTAATTTAAAAACACACAAGAAGTTTTAAAGCTCGGCATATCTCAAAGTCGTTTTACTATACCAACCGTTAGCTCCAAATGTTAAAGGTCAGACCGACCCAAACGACTCAATCTACATAAACGAAATCATATTCATCAACCAAGTATCACAGTGATACTAATTTAATCAATAAACTGTCTTGCACTATTCTAAAAGTTTTCGAAAAAATCCATTTTCTTTCATTGAAGGTAAATTCTTTATTTTTAGCTCCAATTCGTTCATTATATACGTTATGGAGTCTAGTCGCTTCATTAGAAACCCAAACAACATCGTTTATATAAACACAACGCTATTCATTTTCTTCCTCAATTTAGCCCTAACTTGGATAAATCCATTTTAAGACCTCGCTTAGAAGTTCAATAAAACGGTAATTTCTACTTCATACCTTCCAAATACTCAATAGTCAATCCATAATTATAGTCAAGAATGGGATGAAGAAATTACCTCTTCCAAAGCAAGCCCTAACTTGAGTTCTTGTGGGTGTTTTAGAAGTTCTTATTGGAATTTAGTCAATCCAAATGTGTAATGGGGCTAATATAGGTGTTAACTAACTTTAATTAACACAAAATGTAAGATAAAACTTACCCTGAATTTGCTTAAGATGAGATTGGCCATGATCGCATTATTGGTTCCACACTTAGCTATTTTCTTTGGCTTTGTATGGAAATGTCAATCATAGGGGGTGAGGCCATATAAGAGTTGTAGCTTTGGACCTCGCTTAGTAGGAATAAGCTGATCTTTTGATGCCCATTTCGTGACCCAAGTAATGGGTTTATATAAAACAACACTTATTGCAACACAAATCTCATATTTGTAACTCACTTTCTAACTAAGGAAAGAGATATGTATAGGGGTTGAACTTGCCCCATTTGTTGGCGATATAGTGTGCCACAAGTTCATCTGGTGTGGCTCTTATGCACTTGGTAGAATATTATCATATAAACTTTGGCAAAATTTCAATTAGCATGCGATGGGGTACGATCAGTGTTTTGGAAAGCGAGAAGCGAAAAAAAAAGCGAGGAGGCCTCGCTTCACCAAAGCGAGAAGCGCGAAGCGAAGCGCGCGCTTTTTTAATGTGAAACGCAATTTAACGCATAAATAAAAATTTTTAAATACGCATAGATAAATGACCAAGAACTCAATAAAAATAACATATTAAGCAAATGTTTCAATTCTTAAATCAAGAAATAAATAACAGATACTAAAATTAGATAGTCAATAATCCTCAAAAGTCATAACATATTAAGCAAATGCAAAACAAAATCACAGAAGGAGCAACATCCTATTCTTCAACAAGATCTCCAAATTAGGGCAGAAAATAACAAAAAAACAAAGCGCACAGAAAAGAAACAGAGCATAAATTAGGGCAGAACAAAGCAATAAAAACTGGAAAAAAAAATAGAAAGAAGAAGAGAAAAAGGAGCCGAACAGTGAACTGAAGAAAATCAGAAGAGGAAGAGAAGAGAAGAAAGAACCGAAGAAGAAGAAGAAGAAGAGAAGAAGAGAAGAGAAACTTATTCGAACAGTGTAGTCGTCGCTTGCAGCAGAGAAGCAGATGTCTGGAAGCATTGTGTGCAAGTGTATTTGCAAGTTTTTTTTTTTACAAACGCTTTTTTAGGGAAAAGCGTGCGCTTATTCATGTGAGTCGCGCTTTAGGGCAGAAAAGCGCAGGTCAGTCGCCTCGCCTCGCTTTTGCGCTTTAAGCGAGAAGCGTGCGCTTTTAATAACACTGGGTACGATAGGCACCCCATGAATTTCCAATTTTGACCTTTTGTGATTTCTTTTCCATTTTCAACACAATTAAATATTCATACCCCATCCATGTACCCCAAACCATGCTACACGTATATTAACTTGTTTGTAGAATATTTTTCATGTCTGTCATCTTTATTGGCATGCAAAACAATATATTTAACATTCCTTAGCGCGCTTTTAGGACTTAAAACCTATGTTGCGCGGACTCTCCAAAATACTGCCGAATCCGTGTCGGATCTTCCAAAGATGCACTACTTTTGGAGGATCCGACATGAACCCGACGATATTTTTGAAGAGTCAGAGCAACATAGCTTACAACCTTATGACATTTTCATGGACGCTATCCCTCACTTATGCATTTGATACTTTCTTTATATATGTATAACTCTAACACTATCACGAGTGGCCGCGATGACGCATAACTAAGTATCCATACTCAAACATCATTTATTTAATGGTGCCAGGTTTAGCGGTCGGTTAGATGCAAGATCGTCAATGTACGGGCTACGATTCCTGCAGCTTCATTACTCTTAGTGAACCCAATTTGATATCGTGGGATTCATATTGATGTATTTCCATTGTCTTCTTTTTGTATCGTGCAAGCTTTTCTGGTAACTTATTATTTCGTCTGTAGCATCATAGTGGCTTCATAGATGATATTTGTATTCTTTTGGGTATGGGTACTCGTATGGCATTCGAATGGCATGTTTAGTTATGTCTTGTGATACGATATGTCTCACTTTAATTCAAATGGTAAGTATCTCGCTTTACTCATTTAATATTGTAATTATTTAAATGAATTGAGATACAAGGGTACGAATTGGGTATTTAACATGTCATATAGGTTCGCTTGATCCTGGTGGCAGGTACCGAGTGTCGGCCACGTCTCACCCCATTTTTGGGTTGTGACAGAGCTATGGATGGAAAAGCCAGCAGAAAACTATGTCCTAACTCCGGATGTTTTTACAATCATAACCCTCACTTACTAAATTATCAGTACCAGTAATTGGAATAAATAAATATTCACTTCCAACTTTATAGCATAGCCATGTGAAAGCCTTTTGTTACTTAGCGGAACTTGTATCTGTTTATTTTTTTATAAATTTGGTAGAGCTTTTATTAGACTGAAACCGCTGAAAATCAAGAGAAAACCTTATTTTAAGTTGAAAGCTTAAAGAGGACAAGAGGTCAAGTTATAGATTAGCAACTTGAAAGGAAAGGGAAACAGGCGAAAGCTCCTTAGATACAGGTTTTAACAGTTTGGAATCACAATGTAAGTAGCATAGACAATGCCGAATCAAACACTAAAACAGACGCAAAACATTAGGGGATACAGCATGGATAGGAAAAGAACCTGCACTGAGTTATAAAAACTTAATTGACCCATGAAACAATATAAATAGTTACTCCGGTCCCAAATTATTTTGCACTTTTCCTCTTTCTAAGAGTGAATTTGATACTCTAAATTCATTTGCCAATTGAGGATAACATTAAGAGATTAAGAAAGTAGATTAATTATGTTACAGATTGAACTTTTCTTTATCAAATGTTAACAAATAGTATAAACAGTCATGGTCTGGTTGATTCTCAAAAGACACCCTTTAGCATCAGCTGCAACTGTTCATTGCCTTAGCATACTTAGACTGCCATAATCCCCACAACAGAGACCTAAATAGTTACTTTGCTATAAGATATCATATTCTACAGGTTCACCCCTACCACTAGTTCATCAGCGCCTATAATACAGGGAATTTGAATTTAGTCCTTACAGCACATCACTATTTCTGTTCCGAAACTAAAACCTCCTGCATAAGGTTTAAAGAAATTGGAATTTGGGCTTCTTTCATATCCTATTTTCATTCAAATATATTTGTTATTCTACATCCAATTAAAGATATGATATGCTATGTCAACTAGAGCAAGTCCAAGTCATATTTCACATAATCTGCTTAATGAACTATGTCGCTTCTGTTTCTTTACTGGATCTCAGTCCAGCAATATAAGAGCCGATAAAACCCACATAGAAGACCATCCACTTAAGTACAAAGGCTTAGATAAATAAGAAGCGCAATGAGTCGGGATATCATGGACGATGTCAAATGGAAGAGGGTATTAAGTTAGTATTATTAAGAAATCCCTAAAAATCTAATAAAAAGATTTTGTATAAGCCCTTGCAATTCTTTTACTGATTGAAGAATTACAAAGAACTATTTTACAACAAGAACTGCTACGCCTTAGTCCTAAACAGGTTGAGGTCAGCTATATGAATCATCACTTATAACATGACTCCATTCAAACTATTTTTAGAACTACAAACCTCTTCCAATAAACAACAATCTTATACACTTGCTCAAGAAAGCAACACTACAATCATCAAACCACATTCAGAAACCACAAAGTGCCCAAAAAGAAAAAAAGTCTTAAATCAAAATAAATGACATACAGTTCATCAGAAATGTATTCAATTCGCTTTTTGACATTGGCTCTTGCCTCAGCCAAGTCCTGCTTCACAAGCACTGGCCCTATCAACTTGTAAACATTCGCATCTTCATTCAATAGATCCAATTCCTACACACCCAACTCAACAAAAAAAATGTCTCAATATCCCAAATATTGCAAAAAACAAACACGCCCATATAAGCATATGAATAATAAAATAATTAATAATAATACCTTGAGAACAAGTTCATTTTCACCTAGTTGAATAGTGTACTTCTTTCTGATTTGGTGGTTCTTTGATATATCTGTAAATACATCACAATTAATATATGAATGATACAGTTTTCTTTTAGTAAGAAAACAAAAGGGAGGAGGATTAAGGAAAGAAAAGATTATGCCTTTTTGCAGTTTGCTAAGATCGTTGGCTTTGTTCTCTAGGTCACGCTGCAAATCTCGAAGAGCAGCTGGCGAGGCCATTCTTTTAACTTCTTCTGCAATTGGGTTACCTTCTTTTGTGTTGATTTGCTCTCTGCTGCTGCCGGAGTTTTGGGGTTTAGGGAAAGGAGTGCGGCGGCGACCGGGAGCGGGTGGATATTCGTGGAGAGAACCGGAGATTTGCTCGTTTATTTGCGGTGTCAATAGTTAACGAGAAAATATAAACATTGTTTTAGTCCTCAATTTTTTTTGGGAGAATGACACAGTTGACCGTAAAAACAAAATTATATTTGTTTTTTTATATCAAATTAATTATATTTCCTATCGCACTAAATTTTGTGGGGAAATTTTTTTTCTTGAATTTTTTTTATTTCGATGTTTCTTTTCTTTTTTTTCTTTTTTTCTTTCTTTTTTCCTTTTTTTTATCTCGTTTTCTTCTTATTTTTTTCTTTTTCCTTTTCTAATTTCATTTGACTTCTTTTTTTATATTCTTTTTTTCTTCATAATCTAATTTCATTTACTGTTTTCACTATTTTTTATTATTTTTTTTTGTACAATAAGAAAAAATAACTGATATAGTAAATATTTATTCACCTTTTTTTAATATAATTAGTATAATATATCTTTGTCTTTTTTCTTATTTTTTAAATCCAATTATTAAACTAAAATAATATCAATTGTCATTTGATCTAAATCACTGAATATCACACTGACTGCTGCTGAGCACCATAAATTACATAATCAAATTCTAAGAATCCACACGTGATTTCCATGCAGACCTTGATCTCCTTCCCTACAAATATCAATACACAATCTACTATTAGCAGTAACACAACCAGTTATGGAGCAAGAAAATATAATCTACAGCCACCAAATCTTCATATGTACTAATCAGAATAGAAATGATAATAAAATATTGAAAAATGTAATAAAAGTATAAGTAGCAAAAAAGACTTCTCGTACCATATGATACCAATATGGTATACATGTATACCAACAGAGTATATGATTGCTCTAGAATATTGCTACAACTATCTGCGACTATACTACTATACTAAAACTTTAAAGGATGCAATAAAAGTATGAGAAAATTACATGCTCGCATTGCAAGCTAAATATTCGCAAAGCAACTTGCTCATTTTGTATACTAACAGGGTATATAGTTGTATGGGGTCGTTCCAACAATTGCCTATAACAATAAAAATTATTTCATAATATACATAATCTATGTCCATCGGTACAAAAAAATTCCATCAGTGTAAATCATGTTCATATAAATAATTTCATAATAGTAATCACTTAAAAATGTAGCTAAAACAACCAAAAAAAGTTCAAACTACCATATGATACCAATATGGTATATAACTATACCAACATGGTATACAGATTTACTGGTTAATTTCCGGCAATTATATGACTATACTACTATTACATAGCACACGTGCATAAAGAGAAAAATAAAAAAATAGTGTACCACATTATTAATAAAATAAAGTATTTCAAGATATTGTACTATATTACTATTATTAAAAGAAAATCAATTAGTATACCAATTAAATGCAGCTAATACAACCAAAAAATAATTCAACTATCATATGATACCAATATAGTACTATACTAATAGGGTATATAGTTGTACGGGGTCGTTCCAACAACTGCACATAACTATAAAATCTATATCCATAGGTACAAGAAAATTCAATACAGCAAAACATGATCATATAAATCATTTCAGAATAAAATTCACTTAAAAATGCAGCTAAAACAACCAAAAGTATTCCAACTACCATATGATACCAATATGACATATAATTATACCAATAGAGTATATAATTCTACTAGTTAATTCAGGCAACTATATATGACTATAGTACTATTACNCAAAACAAAAAAAAAATAGTGTACCGCATATTAATATAAGAATGTATTTCAAGATATTGTACTATAATACTATTATATAAAACAAACGCATAAAGAAAAAATCAAAATGATTACATAATACACATGCATACAGGAAAATTTAACAAATTCAAGATACTATACTATTCTACTATTACTAAAGAAAAATCAAATAGTATACCAATTAAATGTAGCTAATACAACCAAAAAATATTTCAACTAACATATGATACCAGTATAGGATATAGCTATATCAACAGAGTATACAATTGCACGCAAAGAGTTTAATTTTTTTTTTATAATTCAATTATTAAGCTGAGATAAACTCAATTGTCACATAATATAATTAACTCAATGAGAGCTTATGCAATGAATAATACCTCCATGGAATTTCGTTAAATAGTTAATTAAGAAAAGTATTTGAAAAACAAATGAGAGCTTTGTCTAAATTTTGAAAAAGGACATGGATATTTCAAAAAGCTGAAAAAGGATCCAATTATAGCAATATATTGTATACTATTACGGTATAATATTGTCATATATTGTATATTATTACAGTAAATTATATACTATTATAGTATATTGTTGCATTATGCTACAATAAAATGTATAATATAGTAGTATACTTTTATAGTATATATATATTGCAGTGGTATACTATTGGGTTACTGTATTTTTCTTTTATAATTTTCAGTTGAAAAATTCGATTCGAATCACCTCAAATAAGCTTCAAATGCGACGAAATTTCAATATGAACTTCCCAAAAGGTACCATAAATAATATTTTATAACACCCACTTCGAATCAAACAACAAAACTTTTAAAAGGAATTTTAAATTCAAAAGTTTCAATCTCAACAATGGTGGGTCTTCAAACACACACACACAAAAGTCCAGATCAGGAGTTTGAAAAAGAGTTTAACAAGAAAATCTCTTAAAACAACTTTGAGCACAACATCCAATTAAGTAATCGAGTATTTTAGGTGATTAGTACGAGGATCACGCGTGACGTTGAATAAAAATCTCATATAAAGAAAGTCAAAATCTATCGAACTCAATGAGATTGAGAATTTTGAGAAGAAACTATTGAAACCCTAATGTTTTTTATAGATTTACTTTCTAGCTTTGTTTTTCTGGAATACATGAAAAAGAGAGGATAGAAAAAGTGGATTGATCAGAGATTATAGGGAGTGATATAATCCAATTAGTGAAAGTGAAGAAAGAGAAAGGGAGAAGAAAAATATAGGGAAAAAGTACAAGACAACTTTAAACTGCATAATTGCAGTAGAAGAATAAACAAGAAAAATGGGTACACGGGTAAATAGTTTTGATCGGCTAGGTGTATAGTGTAACTATTTTGAGAGTAGATAAAAACGGATAATTAGTTTGTCTTTAGTAGATATATAACATAAATTGCTCCAATTTTTAGTCATGTATCATAGTTAACATGTGTTGGAAATAGATTGTGTCAAAATAGGCTTGACAGAATTCCATTATTAAAGCGAATAAACTGCTTAAATTTGTACCCAAAAAAAGGAGTCAAAGATCACTTTTAACCTATGGTCCAGGTGCATAAAATTTATATATTTTTGTACATATATATATATATATATTTATTTATATATATATATATATATATTCCGACTATTATTTAAAAGTGACTATACAATGTCATTTTCCCCCCAAAAAAATAATTTTCTTGACCCATGTACCACATTAACTAAAGACCCTGATAATGGTCATAATAACAAACAAAAGTCCACTATTTAGGATTTAATATTTTATGAGTTTAACTTTAAAGTTTTTAGCACATAATATATTATTTTTTAAATTAGGAGTTCATATTTATTAATTGCTGTAATTTTAATAAATTTTTGCACCTAAATTTATGCTACACACTAAATGTAGTAGGTTTTGATAAACCGGGTACTTCTAAGTTGCATCCGCCCTTATATCTACTAGAGGAAAAAAATATCATATACAACATAAATATTGTGTAGATGACATAGGTCGTTACTCGTTAGGAGCGAATCCATATGAATGCATATAGTCATTCAGACAGAATACATCAAACCATTGGATATAACATATTCAAATGTTTTGATTAGCTTAATAGATTCAACAAGCAAAGACTTCCTCACTATAATGTGGGTGGGAAACATGGACATGACGTAGCAAACCATGTTGGGTTTGTTATTAATAAATAATAACAAAAGAGGTGTGAATGGAAAATGGTGGGAAAAGAAATAGAGAGAAGTGAAATTTTGAATGAGTTCATTTCACTTATGTACTTTGTCCCTCATTGGTAGAAGGAAAGAAAATCTTTGTGCATATAAAGAGAAGCTCATCTTTTAGCTCTTAAAGAGTTAAGAAGAAGGCAAGCCTTGCGCTGCCATTGTCGTCACTCGGTCGGCTTCGGCTTCGGATTTGTCAAAGATCAATTGATTAATCTTTTTGGACAAAATTCTTTTTAAATATTAATTAATTAATTAATTAAATTAATTAATGGAAATTCAATCCAAAATAACCCATGACCCGCGACCCGATCCGGTCCGGCCCGTTTTTCTTTCCTGGATTATTTTAAATCCGTTTTATATTTCCCACAATATTTTGAACAGCCATGGCTGTTCTGAAATAGTGTCACACCTGTTCCAACAGCTATGGCTGTTCTGAAAGGTTGCAAACCTCTTCAGAAACTGCACCAAGTTGGCTATAAATACACCTTCAAATCCCAGAATATTTACTTACTAAATTTTCTGAATCTTCTTCTTCTTCTGCACAAAATATTCCAGTGTGTTTTACGACCATCGAGTGGTTCGCCGATCACCAGAGGTTTAGGTACCGATACACTGGTGAGTTAAATCGTTCTATCCTGGGAGGATATATTCCAGAACCTTGGGTACTTGAGGGGAATAATTTCCTTAAGGACACACTGTGTATTCAGTGGGCTCGATTTTTTCCTACAACGTTTTCAGAATTTATTTTGAAGAAGTTTACTGTTTTTCAGAATTTAATTTCTATTAACTTTCTATTTTTGTTTTCAGAAAGATTATTATTTAATTTATTTTCAGCAATACAGATATATAACAAACCAAAGGTAGAAAAATTATCTTTACCTATTGTCGTAGGGTACTTGTCTTATTTTGAAAATTACCAATCTTATATTTTAAGGAGACTTAAGATGTCCTTTGGATAACCTAATAATACAATAACAACAACAACAATAATAGACCTAGTGTAATTCCACAAGTGGAGTCTGGGGAGGATAGTATGAACGCAGACCTTATCCCTACCTTCAAGAAGGCAGAGAGACTGTTTCCGGAAGACCCTCGGCTTAGGAAAAATAAAAGAAGGGCATCAGCAAGCACGGCAATTAGAAAACCGAAGAAAAAATACAAAGATACAAAACTAAAACTGAAATTGTAATCAGAAGGCCGGAACGAAAGCAACGACAAGAAAATATAGAAATCAAGGAATACGAAAATAAATAAATAACGCTAACCCGTGTACTGAAGCTACTGTTACAAACAAGAACAATGCTAGGTGACTTATCCTAACCCTTTACCTTTATTCTCAACCTCAACACCTTCCCATCCATGTGCATGTCCTCAGTGAGCTGGAGCAATGCCATATCATGTCTAATCACCTCTCCCCAATACTTATTCGGTCTACCTCTACCTCTCCTTAGGCCCTCCAGGGCCAACCTCTCACACCTCCTCACCGGTGCATCTGTGAATCTCCTATTCACATGTCCGAACCATCTAAGTATCGCCTCCCGCATCTTGTCCTCCACAGGAGCCACACCCACCTTGTCCCGAATAACTTTATTTCTAATTCTATCTATCCCAGTACGCACGCACATCCATCTCAACATCCTTATTTCAGCCACCTTCATCTTTTGGGCATGAGAGTTCTTGACTGGCCAACACTCCACCCCATATAACATAGTCGGTCTGACCACCGCTCTATAAAACTTATCTTTCAATTTAGGTGGCACAGTCTCATCACACAATATACCTGAAGTGAGCCTCCATTTCATCCATCTCGCCCCACTACGGTATGTAACATCCTCGTCGATCTCTCTATTCCCTTGTATAACTGACCCAAGATATTTAAAACTCTCTTTCCTAGGGATGTCTTGAGAGTCGAGCCTCACTTCTTCGTCTACAGCCTGAGTCGTACCACTGAACTTGCACTCTAAGTATTCTGTCTTGGTACTGCTCAACTTGAAACCTTTAGACTCCAGGATCTGCCTCCAAATCTCTAACATTTCGTTAACACCGTCTCGTATCTCAACAATCAGAACAATATTGTCTGCAAATAACATGTACCACGACACCTCTCATTGGATAACCTAATAATATAAATAAAAAATAAGTATATATAACTTAAACTTTTATTATATATATTGTTTTTACTACCTTTTATTCATATATTTATATTTTAACGGTTTTTACACACTCATTTATAAAAATATTTAATAACCTTAAATATAAATATGTTTATCTAAATTATTCTTTATCTATCTTAAACATCACACTTAATTAAAATTCACTTCATTGAAACTGTTAGGATGCATTCATAAAAATAACAGTAAGTGCTTCTTTATTTCTAAGATATTGAATATTTTAGAACAAATTATAATTTGACCTGAAAGAGCAAGACACACACCTATATTGTTACTTTGCGTGTGTGCATGTCATATATATGCCGAAGGCCAAATACATAAATGACCTTTTTAATTTGTTTACAATAACGGACAGATATTTTAACTGAGCTTATTACTAATTAGACACTTCTTCTTGATTGAAGTGCGATCTCGTAAACCCCTTACACTGACATGACAAAATATGTGTTTTATATTCATCTTTGAGCGCGTGAAGCCCTGAAAATTTAGTTCTTTTTTCTAAAATTAACCATACTTTATGTGGACCTCACTTACCTTTATTTTCACACTTCAATTCTTCAAATTTTGTTACTTCTATGGAAAATAAGAACAACTAAAAAGTTTCTTCCAAATAAGCACTGACAACTTCTTCCAATACACATTGTCACAATTACTTATCAATCAACTCCACGCATTCAAATTGCTATGGCAGCCCAAAGAGCAAGCCAATATAGGAAAATTGGCACCTCAAATTTTGGGCCTTTGTCTCCTTCAACCTCAAACTACGGCTACCATCTCCACCACAGCTACTACCACTATTATAAGAATTCTACCCACTTCCTCCACCATTATTATAGTTGCCTCCATCAATATATAAAAAAGCATACCAAGCAAATCCTTTCACTCTATCACCCATCCGAAAGTTTCCTCTCCAACATCTTCATTGTTATCAGAAAGGAGGATCTCACATTGTCACGACCCAAAACCAACCCGTCGTGATAGCGTTTATCCTAGTACTAGGCAAGCCGACTACTTAGACATTTCCAACACGCTAAATCTTTGAAAGATACTAAAATCAGCTCAATTAAAGGAAAATCTTTTAAAAACAAAATAGTAAAAATCATAACTCAATACATAAATCCTTCCTAAAATAGGGGTGTCACTGAGTATATGAGCATTTACGAAATCACAAAAGTCTGGCATATTGCCTAGGAAGTAAAACTGAATAAACAAACTGAAAGATAAGAGAGGAGAGTCAAGGTCTGCGAACGCCAAGCAGCTACCTCGATAATCTCCGAAGGTCTGGACTCTGCAAATCAGCAACCGTCATGACCGAAAATACCTGGATATGCACACGAGGTGCATGGTGTAGCATGAGTACAAGTCCAATTATTGCAGTTCACTTTCAACATTTAATAGTATGGAAAGTTACAGAAAATATAACAGTGATATTTCAGAAATTCATAGTCTACAAGTGAAGGTATAAGAAATCTAGACATGCTTTTAACAAGAATATAGACATGCTTTCAGAATTTTACGACAAAACTTAACACATAACAGGGCAGATGCCCAGGGCAGATCCAGCCCGAATGCAATAAACCAACGCAGATCCTGCCCAAATATAAATAGTTTTTAGCATTGCGCCCACTGTGGATGTGCAGACTCCGGAGGGGCCGATCCAGCCCAAGCGCTATGATAAGCCCAATCCTGGCATCAATCAATAAAGTCTGTTGCGGCGTGCAACCCGATCCCATAAATATTACTAACAATAGACCCTAAGTCTCACTCATTCACTAATTTTTCCAGTCTCTCGGGCTCACCAGAATCGTGTTATTCAGCCCAAACAATAACGACATGACGTAGTAAATGAGGACAACAGAGACTGAGATGTATTATGCAAACAATAGCTGTGACTAAGTATAAAATGGCAGGTTAAGCAAAATAGTTCAACATGTAACCTAAACAGGATTTCTAGCATGACTGACAAGCCAATTGTTTTATCACATGGTGGAAATACGGGTAACAGCAAGAATTTACAACTATTCAAGGCCATGGAATCGACCAAGTCCCAACTCTTACGGTGCATGCCTAAATGCCCGTCACTTAGTACATGTGTCACTTCAACACCAACCACATAACACGAACAAGCCCTTGGCTCGCGAAACGGCCTCCAAATACCTCAAATCCAGCTACAAACAATTCTATACAATCAACACGAGCTAGAGGAATCAATTCCATAAGAAAATACTAAGCTCTTACAAAAGTCAAAAAGTCAACTCAAAAGTCGGCCCCCGGCCCCACGTTTATGGAATCGGGTAAAAGTCATAAAATTCGTACACCCATTCAACCACGAGTCCACCCATACCAAAATTACTCAAATCCGATACCAAAATCTCGGTCAAATTCTCAAAATTCGGCCTAAGAACTTTCCTCCATTTTCCCCAGTTTTCACCCTCAATGACTAATTAAATGATGAAATCAAAGACATAAACATGGAATTTAACCAATACTAAGTAAGAATCACTTACCCCAATCACCTACTTGAAAATCTCTCCAAGAATCGTCTCCACCGAGCTCCCAAAATCAAATTTATGTTATGAACTCAAACCCTCATTTTTGAAATATTTAAGTCTGCCCAGGTGACCCTTCTTCGCGAACGCGGCCCTCTTCTCGTGTTCGCGTAGCACAAATCAATCTGCTGCCCAAAGTCTTCTACGCGAACGTGAGGTGCCACTCGCGAACGCGATGCCTTCTTGACCCCAAGCTTCGCGAACGATCAAACAATACTCCAACTCCCGGAACCCCAATCCGATCCCGGTAACCACAAAGTCAACCCTCGGTCAAACTTTTAAATTTTTAACTTTCGCCATTTCAAGTCTAATTCAACTACGGACCTCCAAATCACAATCTGGACACATGCCTAAGTCCAAAATCACCTAACGGAGCTAACAGAACCATCAAAACTCCATCCCGGAGTCGTTTACACACAAGTCTAACATCTGGTCAACCTTTTCAACTTAAGCCTCCAACCTTGAGACTAAGTGTCTCAATTCCTTCTGAAACCTCTCCGGACACGAACCAACTATCCCGACAAGTCACATAACAACTATAAAGCATAAAACGAGCAATAAATGGGGGAACGAGGCTACAACTCTCAAAAGGACCGACCGAATCGTTATACACATCTTTCAAAAAGTATCCATAAAGTTCAATGAAATAGGAGTAGAAGTTAAAAATAAATTGAAATAGTCCCAATTATCAATGAAATCAAATTACTACCATGTCCTGTTTTCATGGAAAAAATCCAATTTTATTTGTAAACAATCCAATATTATTATCGGTAAAGCTCGAGAGCATAGTGACAAATTTTTCTGGAAAATGGCATAAAAAATCAAACCTGCCTAATTCAGTCGCCACCTCTCCTTCGGCCCGTAACTCCCTTCAGCCACCATCTCCTCACTTCTCCCAAAAACCGCCATTACAATCGTCGCCGGCGAAATCCAGACCACCAACAGCCACCTTCTTTCCTTCCTCATACACACACAAAAAATATTTCTTTGGCATAACCAACAGCCATATATGACCGTTGACCCTTTCGCTCCGTTTCTACTTATTCATTTCCTTTCCACCACCCCAAAATCACCTTTGACCTAAGAAGTCATAAAATTGGAGAAACTAGACAAATAATTATGAATACCAGTGGTCATTGGTAGTTGCATGGTGGAGAGAAGAGGAGAAGACTATGGGGTGACGAGAAAGAGCCGAATGGAGGTGGAGAAAAGGGGATGATTTTCTACTTTTTTTTTTTTTTTTAACTTATTTTCTTCTTTTTTAATTTTTAAAATACACGTGTTATTTTATAATTCGTTCTTTTTGCACGTAAGCGCGGTGTGTTTCATGCTTGTGATATATTGGACTCGAATGTCCACGAGGTCGCATTTCAATCGAGAGAAAGTCTAATTGATAATGAGATCAGTTGAGGTGTCTATCTGATCGTTTTAGACAATTTAAAGGGGCCGTTTATATATTTCACTTATGTAGAAATATATAATTGGAATTAGTGGCTTGAGAGCTATCAATATATGGACCTAGTAAATCTAGGTCAAGTTAGGCTTGAAGGCCCAAGAAAGGAGGTAATCCCGTGACTTGAATCCCAAGGCAGAGAGACAATCAGACAACAAAACGAGTGATCGAAGTCTCTTTTTTTATTTTTTTTTATTTTTATGTATATCATTACAACTTTATATAAACAACCTCATCAATGTCAATTGACAAACCCAAATCTGAAAAACACACAATAGGCCGGGAGGATGAATTGTGCTTTTTTTTTTTTTTTTTTTTTATAAAAATTATCAGTAAACTTGAAGTGATGAAACTTTCAAATCAATATTTTAGTTTTTTGTTTGAAGTTCAAATACTGACATCTGGTTTAAAAAAACTCATGGTTAAAATAAACTTTGCAAGTAATGAGGTTCAATATTTGCAGATACTACACAGTATAGCCGCTTAATATCCGACAAAATATATAGTTTTATATATTAATGTATAATATACATATAATCTATATAGTTTTTGTATATTTGCCTAACAAATATAATTATTTTTGATTGACCGGCTAAATATGTAACTTGCCCTTCCTTAAGTGGCATAAAGCTGAATCGGTTGGGCCTTTTAGTTAAGCTTGAATTGCAGGTTTGGGCTCAGGTTCTGCCGTTCTGGTTATGAAATGTTGGATTTTGGGCCTAAGTCCAGTTTAGAATTAGGGCTCATTATGTTGGGCAAACGAAAGCCACATCGATTCTTGTTGTTTTAGACCCAAAATAATAATGGGAAACTTACACAAATGTCCCAAATAAATTTTAACTTAACAACCTCTAGCCATTAATCATAGACTTACCAAAACTAGCCAATAAAAATTGAAAAACCAAATAATAGGGTTCTTTCTCTCAAAGAATCACATGCAAAAATCACCTTCCATATTTTTAAGTGTGATTAGCAACACTAGATACAAGACGGAACGGAAATTTTATGGATGAGGTAGCAAATAAGGTGATGAAATACAAAAAATATATACAATATTCTAAAAATCTAAACAAAAAAGGAACTTTTTCAATGGGTAAGGCTGTTTGGTGGGCCGGTCTGGGACCGGGCCCGGACCGGGCCCACGGTCCTAACGGGCTAAACGGTCCCGGCGGGCCGGTCCTGGTGGGCCGGTCCCTAAATGGGTAGGAAGCCCGTGACGGGCCGGTCGCGTACACGAGGCCCACGAGACCGGGACCGCTAAGCCCGGGACCGGCAGGCAGTCCTGGGCCGGTTCAACCGGGCCTAACGGTCCTAACGGGCTCCAACGGCTATTTTTTTAAAAAAAAATTTTTTTTTTTTTAAAAATAGCCAACGGTTAGATTTTAAAATCTAGCCGTTAGCCTTTAATTTTCAACCGTTTGGAACTTTAAAAAATAGTCATTTGGCCCCCAAACTTTATTTTAACCCCAAACTTTATATAATTACACTTTTCCCCAATTCTCAACTATAAATACCCCCTCATTCTTTCATTTTTACTCACCAATTCATCAATCTATCTCAATCTCTCTCAATCTATATCTAATTTCTCTTCTATAATTGATTATTTTATTATTGCAATTTCGTGAAAAATTGTGAAGTTGGTGAACTGAAGTATTCAAGTCTTCAAGTCTTCAACGATTTTCAATTTTCAAGAAGTTGTTCGGCAATTCGGTAAACTCGTTCCAACTCTTAACTTTTAAGAATATATTTTTGTGTGTTTAGTTTGCATAATTGTAATTAATATGGCATTTTCTTTGAAAAAAATGTTTAGTGGTAAGGGAAAAGCTAAAATTGGTGAAAGTAGTCTCCAACCTACTACCCTTCCCCCGGCTCCCCGACCCAGACCTATTACCCGTCCTGCTGCTCCTATTATTCTTGATAGTGATAACCCTTGTTTTCAATTTTCCGATAGTGAATTTTGCCATAATGTTGCACAAGGTGAACAATTAAATGAAGAAGTTATGAATGCTCTTTATCCTAATCAAACTATCTTAGAAAATGATGAGGAAAATGAGGATGTAGATGAAACCCAACCGGATTTAGATGATTCACCTACTAGTCCTGTTAATAACCCAACTGATGCCCCGCCCGACCCACCTGTAGAAACCCCTACTTTTAATAGACAACCTTCTAAACGCCTAGAAACATCATTAGTTTGGAATTTTTTTACTCAAGTAAGAGAACAAAATAAGGCTAGGTGTAAAACTTGTGGGAAATTGCTGGCGCATAAACATCAATAATTTTGATGAGACTTCACATCTAAATGAGCTTCAAGTTTATTTGTCGCAGGGACTTGAAAAGGAGAATCCAGACGGCACCTTTGATCTTTTGGAATGGTGGAAGACAAGGGAAAAACATTTTCCGGTTCTTGCAAGGATGGCTCGAGATATTTTATCTATTCAAGCTTCAACAGTTGCATCAGAGAGCGCTTTCAGTCAAGCAAGACTTCAAATAGGTGATCATAGAGCGTCTATGAGGGAGAGCTTGGAAAAATCAGTACTATTCAGAGATTGGATCCGCTCGGAAAGAAGAAACTTTGGACTTGCAGAATCACAACCGGAGATAGACGAAGCTTATGAAGAAATGATAGCGGAACTTGCGGAGGATGCTGCTTCGCCCGGAAGCGGTGATGAACAAGCTTCTTTTCCGCCACCACCAACGGAACCTCCTCCGAACCTTGAAGGATTTATGAGATTTGTAAGAGATACAATGTAGATTATGGTGTAACTTGTACTTTGGCATATCTTCTTTAGTTTTTTTTCCTTTTAATGGTGGTATTAGTACCTTGTTGTGCTCATTCCATTGGGGGGAAGAAGACTAAGAAAGATATGCCATTTTTGGTAATAAAAATTATAAAACATACCCTTGGCCTTGAATATCTCTTCGCAATATTTTTTTGTCTTTAACTTGCAATTATTTATAAGCTATAATATATATACATAACATACAATATATACTACAACAAATTATATAATGGAATATATATACATAACATACAATATGTACTACAAGAAAATATATAAGGGAATATATATACATAACATACAATTTATACTACAACAAATTATATAATGGAATATATATACATAACATACAATATATACTACAAGAAAATATATAAGGGAATATATATACATAACATACAATTTATACTACAACAAATTATATAATGGAATATATATACATAACATACAATATATACTACAAGAAAATATATAAGGGAATATATATACATAACATACAATATATACTACAAGAAAATATATAGGGGAATATATATACATAACATACAATATATAGTACACTATACTAGTATACTATATATATTATATTTACATGAAGAAGTAGTACTATATATACTACAAAACAAGATTTTTCAAAATGAGGGCCCCACCCCCAATGACCACCAACGGTCATATTAATTGCACAAATAGCCATTTTTTTTAAAATTTACAAAACTAACCTTCTCTAACACTATAAGTACCCCCCTCCCTCTTCTTCATTTCAATACTCAATACTCATTTCTCAATCTAAATTTCTCTCAACTCTCAATCTCCAATTTTCAAGACTTCAAGTCTCAATCTCAATTTTCAAGTTAAATCATGCCTCGTTCGGAAATAGTGCGCTTATTTGTGTCGCAATACTATGAAGTGCTTGAAGTATATGAAGAAGGCCAAATATTAAAGTGCAAGAACTGTGGAAGAGTCTTAAATTTTCGTTCAGGGTGTACCACAGGCATTTTAAGGAGGCATATAAGTATTGTGTTGAGGGTATTTATCCGCAAATTCGTCTTTAAGATTTTTCAACAATTTGTGTTATTTTAAAATTATTAGACGTATTTATGCTTCATGTTGTACTTTGTTATTAATTTATTATGCATGCCAATTTAGTTTTACTATTGATTTGTTATTTTACATTTTCGTCAAACACTTTAATAATTAGATTTCTATATTATATATACCACATATATTTATATAGCCATGCATAAGACCAATTTATATATATACATACACATATGGTTTACAAGAAATTGCCCTAAATAAAAAAAATTAAAAAAAAAGCCCGGAAATAAAAAAAGCCCGTTAGGCCCGCTAAGCCCACGAGCCCGGCCCATTTAGCCTAGGACCATATGGGCTTAGGCCCGTCACGGGCTGGTCCTACCCGTTGAGCCCACGAAGCCCGGGACCGCGAAGCCCGGGACCGCCAGAGCCCGGGACCGCTAAGCCCAGGCTCGTTTAGCCTATTTAGGCCCGGGCCCGGGACCACATACAACCTTATCAATGGGTATAGTTGAAATTCATTTAAAATATATAGATAAGTCAATATACAAAATTTGAGGAAGATTGGAGGTGATTTGGAATGGTTTTGTATCAAAATTCGTAATTAAATCAAGTTCAAAAAGGTCTTCTGCGACACATGTATCACGCATGTATCTCACACACATGTATACATGGATATACCTGTGATACAAAATAGATACAAATGTGATACATATGTGATACACAAATGATACACAGTGTGATACACATATCATTTTTTTCATGTTCAGTTTTTACCGAATTTTCAATTCAAACCACCTCAAAACTTCACCAAATCATCCCAAAACTGATATTCAAGGTCCCTAAGTTGTGTCCAATCTATTCTAATAACACCCACTCAAAACAAAGCAAAAATTTGATATTTTTTTGCTACAAATAGCTAATTGGCTAATTTGGCTAATATTAGTAATATTTTATCATTTGGCCAATTTTTATAATGAGCTACCTATAAATAGACATAGCTGGTAATTCCCAATAATAATAGTGGTTTATGAAAATTTCTCTTTATTTAATAACCTATCTCTTCCTTGCTTTCCCTTCGTGCCTTTCTTTTACTTGTAGAATTTTTTTATCTTTTCCTTTATACAAGGGAAATTATGATTGATTTATGCCTTTTATATCGGCATGTGAAATATAATTTTCTTTTATTTCCTCGTTCTATTAGGATGTGATAATTTTTAATCTACTCTGCTTTCCTATTTAGCATCCACGCAGTTTATTTAATTTTAATGCCTTGACTAAAATGAGAGAGAATTAAATTAAGGTCGCAAGATAATCGCTATACTTCAACCAACAGATAAACATTAATGTAAGTCTTTTAAACTCAAAATCATTAACACACCGTTATCCACGTGCTTTATTACTCTCCATTTATTTTAATACTAAACCAAACGCTTCAAAATAATTTTTGACCAAATAATTTTATAAGATAACATTTCCCACATAAAATAATTTTAGTGGAAAACATTTTACCTTATACCAAATGCATCTAAAGGAAAAAAGTTATTGCCTCAGCAAAAATAGATGGAAAGAATCCTTTTCCCAGGGGAATGTGGCGATCTACAAAAAATTATTAGAGAATAAAACAAAAATTGATATAGTCAAACGAAAATCACATTTGAAGATTTTCATTTCAAAAGTAATATGGATAAGAAGGAATAAGCTTATAATGGCACATCTTCAGATCAAATGGCTTTTATGATAAGGAGGGAAATGCATTGCATATAAGATGTTATTTAAATCATAAGAATTTATGATAATGATACTGCATATTATATGAATATGTTCCCTTCGCCAAAAGAAATTAAAAGGGAAAGACTATATTAAATACTTGAATATGTGTCTTGTGGGAAACCACATATCTAAGGTATCAAATAAATTTTATAAATTAAGATATAGGATGTGCACAAATATGTTTGATAAGTACTATTCATATATGGAACAAAGTATTTAAATTGTGGTAGACCATTTAAAATGAAATAAATTCCCATTATTATTAGAATATCGGAAAGCTAGGAAATAGCATCTCCCTCATCTCTGAGCAAAAGATGCCTATAATATATAAAAGGCAGGTATCAGAACTTCAAATAAAAAAGAAGAGAGATCTAGAGAGAGAGAGAATTTAATTACTTTTCTCTTGGAGTTTTGGTACTTGATAAACTTATCTTATTTCATGCTTAGTATACCAAATTTAATCTTTCCTTATCTAATTGTCATTGTCCTAGTCAATAGTAATAAGGGAAAAGAGTCAAAATTGCTCCTGTACTATTTGAAATTGATTGACTTCACCATGTGTTAAACTTTTGATCAAATATAGTTAATAAAAGTCTTGTTTTTGCGAGTAAATTTTTTGTATGGTCATCTAACTTTTAGCTTCATTACATAAAAGTCATTATTTTTTCTTTTGTCACACAAAAGTCATTTAACTTTGCTCCGGTTATCACAAAAATTATTTTGGCCTGATTTGACAAAGTTCCCACCTGAAAAGTGACGTGACAACCTTAATTAGTGTTTTATACTCACTCCGTTTTAATTTATGTGAACCTATTTCCTTTTTAGTTCGTGCCAAAAGGAATGAATGTGTTTTTGTATTAAATATACAGTTTGAATGGCACAGAATGTGTGTATTGTAGTTTCCAACTATGCGATGCATTCTAATTGTTTATGTTGGCTTATTTGGCAGTATTTTTTTGGGTTGGTCTTGCTTAATAGCCAACACTTTGACATATATTACAATGCACTGATGGTTTCACTTTATTTAGTCCCTTTTTTATTTTGCAGTTTAAGGTATCCCATTTTTGCATTTTAAATAGTTTCATTGAATGAATTAAAAATTTTCTTAAGCTGCACTTAAAATGGGTCAAGGCGTAGGTAAATGAGTAGAAATGGCGTGTAGTAGCCACTAATTAAGAATGTCTTTAATTTTTATCCACTAATTATAATGCTCAGCAAAAATAGCCACTACTAATAGGGAAAAGACTGTTTTACCCTTCCTTCATAAAGGTAACAGTTACACTTCAGGAAATTATTATATATTTATCTCTCAATTCTGGGTAAAAGTACATGCAGTTGCCGCCATTAATGCACAAGCTAGCAGAGATCACGTGAAGTTGAGATCTAGAGAATCTTCTGGTGATTTCTCAAGTCATACGGATAATACGGGAAGCAACTGGAGAATGGTATAGTGGAGGATTACTCCATAAGAAAAGAGTCTAATCTTCATCTTGTTCTTCGCATGCTTGGTGCTATGCATCCAAATCTTAAATTTTCTCGTAAAAAATACTTTGATTTTGTACTTTTTGTTTAAGCAATATTAGCCAGAATCAGAAATGAGAAGTGATAAGCAGTTAGAATAAATTCTTGGATGTTAATATTGCAAGTTAAGGACACTTGGTCCTTAATTTAGAGCCACATCACAGATATTAAGGACAGGTAGTCCTGAACTTCGAGTTCCAAGTTAAAAAGTTAAGGACATGTAGTCCTGAATTTAGAGTTACAAGTTTAAAAGTTAAGGACAATAGGTCCTTAACTTTGATTTCCAAGTTTAAAAGTTAAGGACAGACAGTCCTTAACTTACAGTTACACGTTCAAAAGTTAAGGACAAGCAGTCCTTAACTTACAGTTACAAGTTCAAAAGTTAAGGACAATAGGTCCTTAACTTTGATTTCCAAGTTCAAAAGTTAAGGACAGACAGTCCTTAACTTACAGTTACACGTTCAAAAGTTAAGGACAAGCAGTCCTTAACTTACAGTTACAAGTTCAAAAGTTAAGGACAATAGGTCCTTAACTTTGATTTCCAAGTTCAAAAGTTAAGGACAGACAGTCCTTAACTTACAGTTACACGTTCAAAAGTTAAGGACAAGCAGTACTTAACTTACAGTTACAAGTTGAAAAGTTAAGGACAACAGGTCCTTAACTTTGACTTACAAGTTCAAAAGTTAAGGACGCTTGGTCTTGAAGTTTGAGTTTCAAGTTCAAAAGTTAAGGACATGTAGCCTTGAAGTCCTGAACTTAGAGTTCCAAGTTCAAAAGTTAAGGACATGTAATCCTGAAGTCCTGAACTTAGAGTTTCAAGTTCAAAAGTTAAGGACATGTAGTCCTGAAGTCCTGAAGTTAAGGACATGAGCAGAAGGGTATTTTTGTTTGGCCAGTTAAAGTTTATTAAACTAGTGGCTAAAGGCTAAAGACATTTAAAACACTGGCTTTAAAATAAAGACATGAGCTGTTAGTGGCTATTTGTGCACATCGCCCGGTAAATGATGACAGGTGCGGCCTATGGAGAAAAATGAACTCCATCCGGACAACTGGCTCAAGGCATGAGTTAATACTATATTTAACTTGCTTAATCAATACTCCCTCCATTTTAATTTATGTGAACCCATTTGACTGGGCGTAGAGTTTAAGAAAAGAAAGAAGACTTTCGAACTTGTGGTGTAAAATGAGGCACATATATTTCGTGTGGCTATAAATTATTCCAAATAAGGAAATGAGTCTTTTTTTTGGGCACGGACTAAAAAGGAAATAGTTTCACATAAATTGAAACGGAGGGAGTATAAAACACTAATTAAGGTTGTCACGTCACTTTTCAGGTAGGAACTTTGTCAAATCCGACCAAAATGATTTTTGTGATAACCGGAGCAATGTTAAATGACTTTTGTGTGATAAAAAAAGAATAATAACTTTTGTGTAATGAAGCTAAAAGTTAAATGACTATACATAAAATTTACTCTGTTTTTGCCTTAGACATCAAACAAAGCTCTAAGCTGAAGGTAATTTTAAAACGTAATGAAAAGTTGAGGGTAAATTTTAACCTTTCTTCTTGAAGAATTTAAACACGTGAAGTCCACCTATTTTACACTGAAGCTCTTTTCATGTCCGCAAATATAAGACGCGACAAGCGTATGAATGTGATCAAAAGTCTAACGGACAGTAAAATTAAGCAATTTAGATAGCATATAGGGCCAAATTTGCACCTTTCCTAGTAATGATAATAATAGTCATAATAGCGGATTGTGACGATTCGATAGGTCATTTTGAGTACTAGCCATTATTTTCGTGTTCCAAGTCCTCTATTAGCTATATTTGATATCACGATTTGCGTGCGCAGTCAGTGTATTTTCTGAAAAGATTTTATGTGAAAATTTGAAGAATACATGATTTTGGTTTTAAAAATAACTTGAGTTGACTATTGCCAATATTTTGTGTAAACGATCCCGAATTAGTATTTTGACAATTCCGGTGGGTCCGTATCGTGATTTTGGACTTGGGCGTAAGCCCGAAATTGAATTCTGAAGTCCTTAACTTGATTTGGCTTGTTTTGCCGAAAGCTAGTGATTTGAAGGTTCAAAAATTTCTTAGGTTTGACCATAGGTTGACTTTATAGTTACTGGGTTCGGATTTTGGTTCTAGGACTTGGTATAGGTCCGTTTTGCTATTTGAAACTTGTTTGCAAAACTCGATGCAATTCAGAGTTGATTTGATATGATTCGCACGCTTAGTTGTGATTTTAGTGTTCTTGAGTTTTCTTTTGAAATGTCATGTGTGTTGAGGGTTAATTTGTAGTCTTAGATGTTATTTTGGTGATTTGAGCGCACGAGCGAATTCATATGATGATATTATACTTGTATGCATATTTGATTTGGAGCCCGAGGGGCCCGGGTGAGTTTCGGACGCGTTTCGAATGAGTTTGAGTTGGTTGAAGACTGCTGGTGCATTTTTGTTTCTGGTATTCAGTTGCAGATCTCGCACTTGCGAGGTCAGACCTCGCAATTGCGAGCCTCACTTTTGCGAACAATAGTTCGCATTTGCGAGCATGGGCTGGGACTTCGCAATTGCGAAGAAGGAGTCACATTTGCGATGGATGGTCTATCTGCATTTGTGACTCTATGTTACATCCCGTACTTTAATAGTAGGATGAGTCGTAGTAATCCACATGAGCTTAAAGAGACTAAGACAATTCATGAGGTTATAGAGGATTTGCGACTATGTTATTGTAAGACTCCGTAAGTTTAACAACATTGATACCGTTAGATACATCTTGAAATGGTATTTATTTTGAGTGGAACATTTATTGTAGAAAAAAGTTTGAAAAATATGATTTTATATAGTAATTATTAATATTACTACTTTCGAATATGCTTTAAATTATACTCATAGTATGAGAAAGTTTATGAGATTTTCTTTATTGCAAAGATAGAAATTATTTTCTCACAAGAAAAGAAGGTTATCTTTTTACCATTTTAAGAATTAGGCGTACGAAAATTTGTACTCTTCATATGAGATTAGGAAAATTAGAAATTGAAAAAATATATGTATTTTTACATGGATGTTTTAATAAAATAATAATGTATCTCTGTAGCCAACAACGTGATTTAGAGTGATTTTCTTGCAAATGTGATTTGCTTAATCAATTCACATGAAATAGCTTAATATTATAGCAAGGCGGGATTTTTAATTCTAAGGGAGTACGGTACATCTTTCTCAAGAATATCATACGGATTTTCTCCTACTTCGATCCGCCGTTATGTGTTGTCACAATTGACGTGTGTTAGAGGGATTGTTAAGAGAACCGGCTCAGGTATGTTAAGGCTATCCCTTCTTTCTTTTGGAATGATCCAAGTAACAATACGTAAACTTAATGCTATTTCATAAGTGGTTCTACTCTTAGTAGTTAAGGATGTCTATGTTATTCATTCCTGTAAAGTGATATTCAAGCATGTCTAAGTATGTTCCTAAGTCTCTATTGAGGTATTTGATAAAGATGTTAATACTTATAATATAGTAATACATGCATCTTCATGCATATGCATTTACCACCGTGCTACGGCCGGTTAGGCAGTTACATATTTACCATCGTGCTACGGCTGGTTGGGCAGTCATGTATATTCATTTACTATCGTGCTACGGCCAGTCGGGCAGACATGCATACCGGGCTACGGCCGGTCGGGCAGTTACCACCGGTTGGGCAGTTATGTATCGTTATTTACCACCGCTCGGGCAGTTATGTATCGTTATTTACCACCGCTTGGGCAGTCATACATTTACCACTATACGACGACCGCTCGAGCAGTTACCACTGATTAGTTAGGCAGTCATGCATCGTACGATATGGATAACAGAAATAGTCTCAAAGAGAAGTATTATATATGGTATAATAAGTATGCATATACCGTGGCACTTCACAGATTCAGGTTGATTCTTATACGTCTTTAATTAATGTTGGCTTATTGTTATGTTTCAGTTCTGCCTTAAATACTCAGTACATTATTCGTACTGACGTCCTTTTGTTGGGGACGCTGCATCCATGCCTGCAGGTATAGATAATCATTTTGACGAGCCCTCATAGTAGACGAGATTGGCATTCAGCGAAGGATCGGTAAGACTCCACCTCATTCGGAGTGCAGCCAAGTCTATGAGTCATCGTGTCAGAGTTTTGCTACAGACTTATGGGTAGGCCGGTACCCTGTCCCATTTGATGTTAAATAATCTTAGAGGCTTTGTAGACAGAGGTTCAGTTTGTACAGTATGTCAGAGGCCTTGACGGCCCATACGTATTCATGTTTTAAGAACGATAGCTTATTGATACAGTGTTGCCCACTTACAGTTGTACATTATGAGTCGTGGCCATGTGGGCCCATGATAGTTACAAAAGGAATGAGTTCAGCTAACTCGACCTATGTATGTTATAGTTTTGGTCAAACGATCATGAGTTAAAGAGTGGTTCGCTCGGGCCAGCACGACACCGGGTGCCAGCCACGCCTCCCTAGATTTGGGGCGTGACACTCTAGCATCGCAATTGCGATGCAGTGTTAAGTTGGGTATCTTTGCATTTGATTTATCCGCATTTGCGAAGGTGGGGCAGTTCGCATTTGCGAACATTTTGTCGCATTTGCGACATCTGAGCTTCTGATACAAGGTTCGCATTTGCGACCTTTGTTTCACATTTGCGATGGTCGCAATTGCGAACAAGACATCACAATTGCAGCATCTGCAGCTGGGTAAAAGATGGAAAAATCGGAACTTAGCTTATTTTACACTATTTCTCAACCCTAAACACTCTAGAGGCGATTTTTCAAGAGAATTTTCTTCCCCAAATTATTGGTAAGCAACTTTAATCCATTTATTTTCAATTACCCATTACTTTCCATGTGTTTTCAGTATCAAATCTAGGATTTTCATGGTAGAAACTAGGGATTCAGATAGAAATTAGGGAATTTGTAAAATTGAGATCTAGACCTAAAATTGAGGTTGAATTTCAAAACAAATTACATAACCGGTCTCGGGGGTGAATGGATAATCGGGGTTTGATCCGAACTTAGGGTTTTGACCAAGCGAGCCCGAAGTTGACTTTTGTTGATTTTTTAAAAAATGAACAAAATTTAACCTTTTTCATTGATGGGTAGTTTTTAAAGTAGTTTTGAACCATTTGATTGATAATTTGCTAGATTTGGTTGGTTTGGAGTCTTATTCAAAAGGCAAAGCCGTGGTTGGTTGATTGCTTGGGTTGCGGAGTGAGGTAGGTGTTGTGGATAACCTTGACTTGAAGGACTAGGACTTGTTGGTCTATTTTCTACGTGTACTATATGTGAGTTGACGAGTACATATGCATTGGTAATTGGTTAAAGCATGCAGGTAAAAATTACTTCTTGGTTCTAAGTTGTTTATTTGACTTGTTCTCCATGCTTAGGTTAGATTACTACTTTTAATTATTCGTCTCATATTTATCGTTTATTTTGAAGATGTTGGGAACTTTTAAAAGTTGAGTATGTTATCATAGCTATATAATTGAAGTGAAATTGTTTTCCACCTTGTATTTATTATTTGCTTTTGTATTCTGATTGATAAGGAAGAGTGAAAAGCTCGAAGGGTTTTGTCGTGCCTTATTTGCATTCATTATCATATATTGAGAGATTGGAGAGTAAAAGCACGAAGAGTGATGCCGTGCTATTTTATTTATGATATCACATGGTGAGGACGAGAGTAAAAGTACGAAGGGTGATACCGTGCCATCTTTATTTCATTACCCTGTTTAATTGTCAGATTTGTGATTTACTTGGTTATAGGGTTGCTTATTTTGGAAGTTATTTTGTGATATCGTACTTTCTGTTTTTATGATTTTTTCCCTTTTGCATGTCCCCTCCCAGTTAATATTTTATCGTTCTACTTGTTATTTTGCTGCTTTGTATATATGTCTGTATAGGATTTTACGTAGCTGTCTTGTTATAACCTCGTCACTACCTCGCCGAGGTTAGGCTCGATATTTACGGAGTACATTATGTCGGTTGTACTCATGCTACAGTTATGCACTTATTGTGCAGATACTGGTGCTAATCCTAACGGCGTTTAGAGGTCTTCTGCTCGGACCCATCTATATCCAGGAGACTTGAGGTACGGTTTCACGACGTCCGTAGCCTTGAAGTCGCCTTCTTTATCTATTCTACTGTTTATCTAGATTCAAACAGTTGTGTTTATTTAGACTTTGTCTGAAGCACTCTAGACGCTCATGTATTCGTGACTCTAGTTGCTGGGATTGTATTTAGATTACATTGTTCAGTAGTGTATCACCTTATTTCAGACTAGTCGGTTGTTATTGTTAACATTTTGATTTGAACTGTTAAGAATTGGTTAAAATAATCTAGCTAACATTGGCTTGCCTAGCAAGTGAAATGTTAGGCGCCATCACGGTCCCAAGGGTGGAATTCCGCATCGCGACAAGTTGGTATCAGAGCACTAGGTTGTCTAGGTCTCATGAGTCATGAACAAGCTTAGTAGTGTCTGGAGGATCGGTACGGAAACGTCTGTACTTATATTCTAGAGGCTATGGAGCTTGAGGAAAAATTTCACTTCTTTCTTTCGTGCGATTTTGTTCTATCATTGATGTTTGAATCATTGCATTCTTGTTCTCTCACAGATGGCGAGAACACGTACATCATCTATAGCCGGATAGGAGCCGGATGTCACGACCCAGACCGATGGGCCACGACGGGCATTCGGTACCTTACTTGACTGAGTACCAACATAACATATCTTTCTTATTGTAATTACATTGGCAAATGGGTCAAACGAGCCATCATGGGCTAACCAGAATAGACATAGGGGAATACTCAATATAGGACGACCCAACCTGATATATAAAAAATCATACATGTGACATACGGGACTATAAGGCCAACATGATCATTTGTGAACTCAAAACATAGGCCAGCAACGCCATACAAGAATCCGTATACATGACATCTGTCTACAAGCCTCTAAGAATACATACTTATCATAAAGGTCGAGACAGGGCTCCGCCGTACCAAACAATACGCGTCTAAATCATACTGACCAAACAAGCAACTCCGGAGCAAATGGAGCACACCAACATCTTTCGCTGAGCGATGGCCTACTTGGAGGACTTTCGACCTATCTATCAGGACATGCGGGCATGAAACGCAGCGTCCCCAGGCAAAAGAGACGTCAGTACGAATAATGTACCGAGTATGTAGGGCACATAAATAAGTACATAAAAGACATGGAAGAAATATAGAGTAAATGACTCAACCTGTAAGTTCGGATAACTCGGTAAATCATGAAGTACTTATAGTGTCATGCATATGCGTATGAATATCATGTCGTGCATAGGTACATGTGTTCATAACATCATCAAGCCTCTGAGGGCATCCCATCATATCATCTCGGCCACTGTGGGCAAAATCATCAGCGTATACCAGCTGATCAGGTGGTGGTGCGTATATAACGCCATAATATCTCCCATATCCCATATACATAATATATATATATATATATACGCGTATATAACGCCATCTGGTCATGGGTCAATGTGCATGTATAAATGCATGAAATGCATATGAAATACGTCGATAAAATCTCTCGGTACGTCATAAGACCATTGACCATTATGCCTCTGATTAATATCATGAAATAAACTTTACCAACTTATGTATTTTTGAGACCCATGAACAGATGATAGAATAATATGACACATGGGAGAATAAGAATATACACATCTCTAGCATTTCTACGAATAGAGTAATTTATGGAAGTTGTGCATTTGCTCGTTTCTCTTGTGTCGTATAGATCATGCCAAAAAGAAAGAAGGGATAGCCTTAACATACCTGAGTTGATTCTCTTGACAATCCCTCTAACACACGCTAATTGCGACAAAACACGTGACAGCAAGATCGGAATAGGGAAAACTCCGTATGATATTCTTGAGAAAGATTATACCGGGCTTCCTTAGAATTGCATTTTACGCTACTGTAACATTGTAAGTGTTTATAAGAATTCCCCTTGAGAAAGGGAATTCCATCCGTTAGCTAATTATGGACCTTAATGAATTAGGGAGATAGTTTCTTTTATCAAAGAGAGTGGGCACCACTTTTAGGGTGACTAAGCTTCAAAACCATTTAGATGTGCCACCTTAAATTTGTGAGTAAAGAGTTACTCATCTCATTAAACCTTGCTGCCACGTTGGTTCCTCAAGTTTATCCAACAAACTTTATCCATAAATTTCCAATTACATGTTAATCTCTCATTAAAAATTAATAATTAACCAATAATCACCCGATTATCCACATAATTAGGAATTATCTCAAATTACTTAAAATACTACTCACTCTTAACACACTTTGTACATCTTACTATTATGGTCATGTAGTACCTTGTATGGTACTAGTCTGTAGATACCGGGTATTATAGCTCAGACCGCATTTTATCCCAAATTAACAAACTTCGACGAAACTCATTTTCTTCGATCTGCTTACCCTCTCACCTTCACAAATTTAGTCATATCTTGTTTGAAATAGCATAACGCTTATAATCTCACAATAACCTCATTCCCGAACTTACGTCGACTTACGACGAAACTTTAATATACAAAAATACGGGATGTGACATATCATTTTCGAGCTTCCATCAACTTACTTATGGCGTACTTTCACGTACGAAAACATGGGGTGTAACATCATTACCCCCCCCCCCCCCTTGGAAGTCATTCCCCCCCCTTTGGAACATTCGTCCTCGAATGTTGACCGATGCACTTATCATTCTCATAACCCATAGCTCTTGCGAATACTTTAGTACTTTCCTTGCCATCTAGGCAACTGTTCTATGAATAAATCCAAAGGCCAGGGCGTTCTCCCCTTTAGGCCTCTTTCTCACACCATGACTTGTGGCCGGAATCCTTCTACTCTCATAACTGTTGCTACCCTTTTATCATGCAGCCTGTACGACTCTGACTTTGTAAGTGTGCCTATGTGACTCTTCTCTCCTTTTCCCCAAGCTTTTAGCCAATCTCTAGGCCTCATTTTGTAAACATATACATGGCTTAATAAGATGTCCCTCTGGGAATCTATAGGTATACTGAAGCTCTTCTCTCGGGACTTTGTCTTACGAATATTGCTATACCTTATTTCATAGACCAGGTTATCCGTTCGCATGACTTACTACATCTAGGTAGGTCATACTATACCATAATTCTTACTTCGATTCATCGCTCTTCCCTTTAATTGTGCTAGGTTGTTTGGGCTGACAGATAGTTTCTATGACGAGATAAAAAGTTTGCCTTTAGGGGATGCTTCTGAACAATCAACAAACTTTGATAACAGCAGCGCTGGAATCAAACAACAGAAGAAGCGTAAGGTAATTGTTTAGGGAGATTGGATATATCCTTGGTTTGTCAGTCTTTCAGAATACGAAGTTTAGATCTGCTCGAGAGAGTTATATATGAATCCTCGCCGTTGCTGTGACATATATAAATCTTGTCCATTCCCATTTAGGTGATGATCGAGCTAGTGAATGCATAAAATGTTGATATTCTGGAATGGTTGCTAATTATCTTGTTTTTACTCGGCTNATGGGTGTACATCATCCCCCCCCCCTTCGAGTCATCCCCCCTTTGACATCGTCCTCGAATGTTGACCGATGCACTTATCATTCTCATAACCCATAGCTCTTGCGAATACTTTAGTACTTTCCTTGCCATCTAGGCAACTGTTCTATGAATAAATCCAAAGGCCAGGGCGTTCTCCCCTTTAGGCCTCTTTCTCACACCATGACTTGTGGCCGGAATCCTTCTACTCTCATAACTGTTGCTACCCTTTTATCATGCAGCCTGTACGACTCTGACTTTGTAAGTGTGCCTATGTGACTCTTCTCTCCTTTTCCCCAAGCTTTTAGCCAATCTCTAGGCCTCATTTTGTAAACATATACATGGCTTAATAAGATGTCCCTCTGGGAATCTATAGGTATACTGAAGCTCTTCTCTCGGGACTTTGTCTTACGAATATTGCTATACCTTATTTCATAGACCAGGTTATCCGTTCGCATGACTTACTACATCTAGGTAGGTCATACTATACCATAATTCTTACTTCGATTCATCGTTACTGAGGTCTGCTACAAAACTCCAGGTTACTCTCGTTGCTCATCCTATATGTATACATTTAAGTCCTTTAACACTTCTTGATTGCTGTTCATCTTAAGACTGATGACCTGATCTCATCTTATACTTTGTAACTTTTATCCATCTATTGTTGATTCACCTCAATGTTGACCTACAATCTACCACTAATAACTTGAAACTTCTTACGTAATATATTGCCACTATGGTTTACGTCTCATCGGGGGATATCTGAAGTGACTTTCCCAATCCACCTATGGGTTTGTCACGCCCCGAACCTGGGGGCAATACCATGCTTTCATAACCACATTTCATAGAATCCCAATGTGATTCACCTTACGTGGGTATTTTAGTTCCATACAATTCATGAATCCCTTCCTTTCTCTTTTTTTTCTTCAAATCAATACTCAGTCGAAGGCCCAAACGTTATCCTTCATCTATCCCAATTACACCGTCATTCTACTACCAGGGTAGCATTCCATCTCTTATAAATGCTACTAGTCTTAGACTCCTTTGAGTTCATTCAGGATATACCGAGCTTTCTGTAACTTAGAGAAACCATTATCTCTCTTATTTTCATAGGCTTAATCTTGAGGACTTATATATTTCTTGTCACCTCCTCACTCACCCTTTCTTATCCTTACTCCTGTCATAAAACCTTGTCGCTTTACTATACTTTAGCTTGTGACCTACACATATCCATTTATACTACTCACAACCTCCGTCAACTTGCTTGTACGATAAATTTCCTTATGTTATTCTGGAACATCAAGCGAGACATCACATCGTCTCTAACTCTTCTTTACTCTCTTAACTAGTCCTCTCGATACCTAGAAACCATAGGCTGGATGCTATGCCACTGATGTTGTCGCTATCATTCCTGGATACTGAATCCCAGCACCTCTAGCCTTTTGTACGAAGTACAGACTATTCACAACCTTCTGTATTTGAGTATCTCGTACGTTGTTCACCTTTACCTTACTTACCTTAAAATCTCACATCATATCTTCTATCTCTTTCATGACCTCTCTTCCATATAGTATAATTCACATCCATAACTTGAACTTCTATTAAAATACTTGCACCTCTTTACATGATTCGGTGAGAGCTTCATACTGACTTCTTATGAGGCTGGTACACTTCTAACTGGCTTTATCGTAGAGCCATTATAAAATATGGCTATTGTATTGTCTCTCTTGTACCTCTGATATCTAAGAGTAATCCTGCAATATTCTTAATCATGATTTCTATAATTTTTTGGGTCCAATATTCAGACTCCTGATTTACTTCGTTGATGTAATTCTTTAGTTTCCTCTTCCCTTTGATAAAACTTCGTGTAGGCGTAAGCTATCTTCCGATCTGCAGCTCATGGTATTAGCTATTACTTTAGTCCTTCATGGACGCTATAGAAAATCCAGGATATAATCTTTTAACAATTCGATTCTTTGTCTATAACTTGGACTCAATTCTTCCTTTTTAACTTATATTGGAGTCTTCTACGGATGTATGATTATCAACATATATGTATACTCTGAAATTGCAAGTGCATTCATAACGTAACCAACTCTGGATCATTGATCGAATAGTTCCTTTCGTTCCTTCTGTGAACAACTAATTTTTGACCACACCCAAACTATATACTATTTTAGTAAATATTTTCTTTAGGTCTAATCTTAATGTGTGTGTGTGTGTGTGTATATTGTTATAGAACATATTTTATTTCTATTTGTAAAGAGAAAATGAAAATCACAAAAAAAAAAATTAAGTAAGCTATAGAGGCTTTCTTAGTATTACTTAAAGTATATGTAAATATTTAATTTCTTATATGTACATATATTGTGTTAGACTACAGTTACTTAATTAATATTTGTTGTCTTAATAGTTTAATTAAATTCTACTTATAAAAGAAAATAAACAAAAAAAAATAACAAGCATTTACGTGACTTTTGAAAAGTTTGATAACAAATTCAAATTTCAAATGTGAGTCAACCTACCCATGATCTTCCAAAAAACCACCCCACACACTCACGTCCCAATTCCCACTTCTCCACTTTCTTGACATCAGTTATAACACAAATACACATCTATATAATAGTACACTTCACAAAAAAAAAGGAAGAAAAGGACGTGAAAAGAAAAGGAGGCACAAAGAACGAAGGGGAAAAAAACAAAAAATCTGGGAATAAAGATAAAAGAGAGATAGAAAAGAGGGGAAGAGAGCAAAAAGCAAGGATAAAAAAATACAGAGAGCATTTTAGACATTAGAACGAGAGAACAACGGAAGGAACATTTTCTGTGCACAAAAGAGGTGTTAAAAATCGCTAAAAAGGAAGAGAAAAGTGAACCGGAATTCACAAAAGAAAGAACGGCAGCCATCAACGCCCTTTCTTCTCAAAAGACCTTCAGCCGCCTCTCTTGTTTTCCATCTCACCTGATCGCCGACAGGCTCAACCAAAAACCGGCGACGGCTACTGCTCCTCCTTCTCTGTCGTCTTGCCCCTTCTCCTCCCTGATTTTGGTTCTTAAAAATGGAGTTCGATTGAGCATAATTCGAGTCTGTTGTTCGAGTTTTTCGGCGAGGTTTCGAGGTTCCGGCGGTTTCCCACGAGGTTCGCGGCTCAAGGTTCAGTCCCTGTTTTTATTTTACAGTGAGATTCATTTCACCGTGGTTTGTTGTAATCGAGTTCTTATTAATATTATTGAGGTCCGATTCTAAACTTTTCCTCTTTTATCATTTTTCTGTGAATGTTTTGTGTTTGTTTCCTCTCGTTTTTAATCCTTGTCGTGTGTATGATTTGCATTCCCAGTTTCACATTTGTTTGAGTATTTCTCTGTTTTAAGTTTTTAATTGTAAGAAAATATTTGAATTCACGTTAGGCAAATACCAATATTTGTTGAAGAACAAAAGTGCTTAACATGTGAATGAGTCTCAAAGTTAAAATAGTTTTTTCTTTAAAGAATAGGGTGATATTATATCTTAGATGCTTTTTCCAACACTTATTATTTAATGATGATATGCTATAATTACGTATTTTAGTCGATTATTACACTCTAATTTACTGCACTTTAATTGAGTTTGAGCTTTAATCGCTAGTGTCTTGCACTAATGGTGTGTTTTATGCCTTGTAGGAGTGATTCCGAGCTATGTAGATGTTATGGAATGAATTCAAGTGATTTTGAGCTTTAAAGTTTGAGTAAAAGTTCAAGTAATTAAGCCGGGATCGTGTTTGGGGGTCAACGGATGATAGTTAGAGCGAACGAAGAATCCAGTAGGCAGATTGCGCACTGTCTAGTAAAATAGATATAACTTTTTGCTCAGAACTCCATTTTGGCTCTACAATATATGGTTGGAAATTTAACTCAAAGGTCTACAACTTTCATGTTTCACGTTTTTCCAAATTCGAAACCGAACAGGGTGAAAAACACGCGCGAAGTCATGCGCGAGCTAATGCGCGAAGTCGCGCGAGTTTAAGAGCTGGAGGCAGAATGTTAGGGATTACGCGCGAAGTAATGCGCGAAGGACGCGCGAGCTCGCGCGTCTCACCCGGAAAAAGTGTCCTTTTTCACATTGGAGAAGGTATAATTGTTTGGGCGCAACCCTACTTGGTATATATACATAGGAGAACGTTTTTGAGAGAATTTTTTACCAAGGAAGAGCACAGAGCCGCCGTGGAGGCCGGGTTTCATCTTTTCTTCCACCAAACTTAGTAATTTTTATGTTTCTTTGTATGATTTGTTGTTTTGCTACCATGTCTATGTGGAGCTAAACTTCACGTTCTAGGGTTGTGGTTCTTTCATGACTATTGTTATTCGGATATTGATTTTGATTTCTTAGTTTATCATATTGGTTTATTTATTTAATCCTGCACTTAATTATTTGATTGCTTGATCACCAATTGAATACTATCTACGAATCTCGATTGAACTCGAAAGTAGGAATTCTAGATTGCATATAGGATTGAATAGAGCAAGTTCTTGAACCTGGGCATCGGGGAACGGATTCGCGGTTAGGATAGGCATATACCTAATTGCCTTGCTTGGTTGATTTACAGGAATTATAAATGCGTTCTTGTTGATTCTAACTCCATAGACATATAGGCGTTAGGTTAGCTTGAATAGGCGAGTAAGAATTCGACAGATTCTTATGAGCAATATTAACCCTGTCAACCAATAAACTAGATAAATTGGTTAGTCAATTAAATTGAAGAATACAATAGGAATGTTAGATAGCCCATAACCCTAGATCGTTTTCATTACATTGATATCATAAAAATCTGCTCTTTCTCTCTGTTAAAAGTTCATTATTTGTTTTTATTTATTTTAATTAGTTTAGAATCAAATACTTCTAGGTTTAATTCTTGTTTAGATAATTAGGATAGTCTAATTTAGTTAATAGTTAATCACAAGTCCTCGTGGGATCGACATCCGACTTTTAGTCACTTTATTACTTGACGACCGTGTATACTTGCGTGTGCGTTTGTCCGCAACATTTAACCCCATATTTGTTCTAGATTTAAACTCATTATGTCAGATTTATCTATTTGATAACTTTTGGTTTGGGTTAAAGCAGCTAAAGACAATTCGGCACCGATAAAGAAAGCCGTTACTGAAGAAGAAGCTGAAGAGTTCCTGAAAAAGAATGAAGGCTCAGGACTATTCGATTGTGAAACAACTGAGGAAAACCCCGGCACAGATCTCATTATTGTCTTTATTGATCCATTCGGACGAACACCGCCGGGCCTTGATGAAGATTCTAAATGAAGCTCATGTGCCAGATAAAATTACTGTGAATCATCTTGAGAAGATTGCGAATAAGATTTTTGAGGTAAATAGGGTGACATTTTCTGATGACGAGTTACCATTGGAAGGAACTGAACATAATAGAGCTTTGTACCTCACACTGAAGTGTGAAGATTCCGTGGTGACGTGGGTGTTAATTGATAATGGGTCTAGTGCCAACATTTGCCCTCTTTCCACTCTAGAAAAGTTGCAAGTTGACAGGGAAAGAATTCATAAAAACAGCATCTGCGTACGGGGATTTGACGGCGAGGAAAAAACACAGTGGAGATATTGTGTTGGAGCTAACAATAGGACCGTGTGGAATTCACGATGGAGTATCAAGTGCTCGATGTAGTGTTCCTACATTCGTTTATTGGGCA